>NW_022097446.1:0-38759 GCF_006542625.1 Nomascus leucogenys
AACTTGAGCCCTGAATAATCAGCAACTATAAGGAGGTAATCTATGCCTTGGGCCTTGGGCCTTGGGTGAGACTCTGAGTCTGCATTTAGGTGTGACCCAGCATATTCACAGCTGTGGTGGCCTCAAGGAAAGACCTTTCTCTGCTTGAGAAAAGAAGAGGGAAGAATAAAGGGGACTTTGTCTTGCAACTTAGGTACGAGCTTGTACAAAGTGAGGAAGAGCACCAAGTGGTCTCTAGGAGTCCCCAATTCCAGGCTTTGGATCTTGTATGGAATTTCTGGATATACCCTGGGAAAGAGGGGAGTCAATTGTCCTGAAAGGTGAGTCCCAGGCCTGGCAGAATTCACCACTAGCATATTGGAAGCCATTTGGCTTTAAATGAACATCACGGGTATGCTGTCAGTACTCCTCCATAGGCCTGTGGTGATGATGGACACAAGGAGAGACTCCTTTGCCTGAGGAAAGGGGAGGGAAGAATGGGAAGAACCATGTCTTCTGGTTTCAGTTCCAGATTAACCACCATGGAAAAGAACACCAGATGGATTTGGGGGATTTTCTACTCTGATCTCTGGCTCCCAAATGGCATCTTTGTACCCACCCAGGGAACTTTCCACCCTGAAGGGAAGGACATAAGACTGGCTGGCTTCATGATCTGCTGATTGTAGAGTGCTACAGCCTTGAGTGAACATAGGTAGTAACCAGGTAATGGTTATAGCAGCCTTTGACAAGACCCAGTACTCTGCCGGCTTCAGGTCTGACCCACTACAATCGCAGTAGTGGTAGACACAGCCGTACTTGTGTCACTCCTTCGCCAGCACTAGGTAGCTCAGCGCAGAGAAAGACTCCATTTGTTTGGAATAAATTAAGGGAACAGAACAGGAGTCTCTAATGGGTAATCCAGAGAATCCTCCCAAATCTTATCCAAGACCACCAAGGTGGTGCAACTACAAGTCTGCAAGGACTACAGTGTTATTGGGCTTGGGGTAATGCAGATAAGACTACAATGAAAAAAAATTGGATATAACACCAAAGTCCCATTGAATACCTGGAAAACCGTCCCAGTAAGGATGCATTACAAACAAGCTCAGATTGTGGAAGACTACAATAAACATCTAACACTTCAATGCCTGGAAACTGATGAACATCCACAAATACAAGATCATCCAGGAAAACAGACACCACCAAACGAACTAAATAAGACACCAGGGTCCAATCCCAGAGAAACAGATCTTTCCAACAGAGAAATCAATATATCTGTGTTGAGAAACTCAAAGAAATTCAAGATAACACAGAGGAAGAAATTTAGAATTCTATCAGATAAATTTAACAAAGAAATTAAAAAACTAAAAATAGTCAAGCAGAAATTCTGGAGCTGAAAAATGCTACTGACATACTGAAAATGCATTGGTCTTTTAATAGCAGAATTGATCAGGCAGAAGAAATAATTAAGTGAGCTTAAAGACAGGCTTTTTAAAAAAATAAGTCAGAGGAGACAAAAGAAAAAAGAATAGAAAACAAAGAAGCATGCCTAAAAGATCAGAAAATAGCTTCAAAAGGGCAAATATAAGAGTTATTGGCCTTGGCCGGGCTCGGTGGCTCACGCTTGTAATCCCAGCACTTTGGGAGGCCGAGGCGGGGATCATGAGGTCAGGAGATCGAGACCACGGCGAAAAACCCGTCTCTACTAAAAAACATACAAAAAATTAGCCGGGCGCAGTGGTGGGCGCCTGCAGTCCCAGCTACTAGGAGAGGCTGAGGCAGGAGAATGGCATGAACCCGGGAGGCGGAGCTTGCAGTGAGCTGAGATCGCGCCACTGCACTCCAGCCTGGGTGACAGAGCAAGACTCCGACTCAAAAAAAAAAAAAAAAAAAAAAAAAAGTTATTGGCCTTAAAAAGGAGGTAGAAAGAGATAGGAATAGAAAATTTATTCATTGGGATAATAACACAGAACTTCCCAAATCTAGAGAAAGGCATCAATATCCAAGTACAACAAAGATATACAAAACCAAGAAGATATAACCAAAGAAGACTATCTCAAGGCATTTAACAATCAAACCCCAAAGGGGGTTAGTGAATTCAGAAAACTCTTGACTCTCCTGTGTCTATTTTCACTTTCATTAAAAGAGAAATTTTGAATTATTTTCTTTCTGTATAACGCAGATCTAAGTGTACACCAAGTGTCTGCTGTATCCTCCAAAGTCTCAAGCTTGATATGGTCACCTTCATGCTTTCCTTTCATAGCCAAACACGATGGCTCAAGTCCTCAACCCAGTTACTGAGGGAAGGAAGTCACATGTGCAGGACCATTTTCTGGGTGGCCTTAGACTGACCCATTTCTCCTCTTAATGCCTGCAGTTCTCAAGAATAACTGTAGACTGTGCTGAGAGTTCAATATCATGAAATAGGGAGAACTGCTCAAATTTAAGACGAAGGAATGTTGAATTTTATTGAAAGCCTTTTATGAATGTGTTGGGATAGTCATGTGGCTTTTGTCTTTAGACTTAAATGTAAAACCCAAAACTATTAAAACCCTGGAAGACGACCGAAGCAATAGCATTCAGGATGTAGGCAGAGACAAAGATTTCATGATGAAAATGCCAAAAGAAATAGCAACAAAAGCAAAAATTGACAAATGGGATCTAATAGTTAAAGAGCTTCTACCTAGAAAAATAAACTATCAACAGAGTAAATAGACAGGCTACAGAATGGGGGAAAATATTTGCAAACTATGCATTGGACAAAGGTCTAATATCCAGCATCTATAAGGGACTTAAACTAATTCACAAGAAAAAGCAAACAACCCCATTAAAAAGTGGGCAGAGGACATGAACAGACACTTCTCAAAAGAAGACATTCATGCAGCCAACAATCATATTAAAAAGTAACTCAACATCACTGATCATTAGAAAAATGCAAATCAAAACCACAATGAGATACCATCTCTGACACTAGTCAGAATGGCTATTATTAAAAAGTCAAAGAATAACAGATACTAGTGATGTTGTGGGGAAAGTGAACACTTGTACACTGTTGGTGGGAACGTAAATTAGTTCAACCATTGAGGAAGACAGTGTGGCAATTCCTGAAAGACCTAAAGAAAGAAATACCATTCGACCCAGCAATCCCATTACTGGGTATATACCCAAAAGAATATAAGTCGTTCTATTATAAAGACACAGGCATGCGTTATGTTCATTGCAGCAGGATTTACAATAGCAAAGACAAGGAATCAACTTAAATGTCCAACAATGATAGACTGAATAAAGAAAATGTGGTACATAAACACTATGGCATACTATGCAGCCATAAAAAAAGAATGAGATCATGTCCTTTTCAGGGACATGGACGAGCTGGAGGTTATTATCCTTAGCAAACTAATGCAGAAATGGAAAACCAAATATGGCATGTTCTCACTTATAAGTGGTAGAGATGAGAACACATGGACACATAGAGGGAATGACATACACTGGGTCTTATCAGAGGGTAGAAGGTGGGAGGAGGGAGAGGAACAGGAAAAATGGCTACTGGATACTAGGCTTAATATCTGGGTGATGAAATAATCTGTACAACAAATCCCCATGACACACATTTACCTATGTAATAAACCTGCATATCCTGCACATGTACCCCTAAACTTAAAAGTTAACAAAATGGTGTATTTCATTGTATGCAGACTGTATCTCAATAACTCTGATTAAAAATTAATGCAGCAACTCCACAAACAAAAGTGGGAAATAAAATGAGCTGGCAGAATGGTGTAATTTTTCAGAACATAAAATCTAGAACCAAACTGTCTGGTTTGAAACTTGGCTGTGCCACTCACATGTAATGTAAACTTGGGCAAATTACTCTGCTTCTGTTTCCTCATTTATACAATGGGGATAATTATAATACCTGTCTTATAGGGTTTTTGTCATCTATAGAAGTTAGTACATGTGAAACACATAGGGTCACACCCAGCACATAGTAAGTAAGGGCTCAGTGAATGAATATTCCCTGTTTCAGCTGTTGCTTCTGACACTGCCACCAAATTAATGATGACATTAATCAGGTTATTCAAATTCTATTTCATTTTCTTCAACTTTAAGAATGCTGAGATTACATGGATCTCTATCACCTGTTCCATTTTCTGACACCGTAGAGTCTATAAAGACACAGAATACTTTTTTTCATACTCTCTTAGAAGACATTCTTAGCAAAATTGGTTTAGAAAAGGTTTCTTTAAAAAGCAAGAACACTTTGAAAATATTTGTTTGCCAAATAGAAAAATTTATTTGTATTTGGCAAAACTCCCAGGATGATGTATATCCTTTTACCTGAAACAAACCATGTTTTATCACAGGGATAGACTTAACTATATTAAATTCATCAAAAGTTACTGTTTTGAGTTTCATCAGCAGCACACTCCTTTTGGTACAGCTTTGCTTTAATTTCTTATAAATCATGTAAAAATTGCTTTTCAAGATTGGTAAAACTTTGTGATTTTTTTAATGTAGTACAATTCATTAGGCCCACAAGTAGCCCCTGATGCAGACTTCTGAGGACATCAAAACCATAAGCTTTTATCACATCAGCATTTTTTCACTAGGTACCTTATCTCCCCCTTCACTTCATGATGCTGTCCTTGATAATGTGGTGATGCTCAGCTAGCTGGAGGCTACACGTATCAGGTACTAGAGTCTTGACAGATGTTTGAAAGGTTTATTAGTTTTCCTTATTAACTATGTCTACCTTAAATTGATTTATGATGGAACAAATTAACATCTAAGCGTGAAATGTCCGAGCACTCAAGAACTATAGCCATCAGCTACTATTAGAATTGAGGTGGAAGATGTGTTTCTTTGGAAATTTTGTCAGAGGAATTTTAGTTTCCTAATAGGAAGAAAGGGATGTGCTTCAAGAAGTCATTTATACAGCCAACAGACACATGAAAAAATGCTCATCATCACTGGCCATTGAGAAATGCAAATCAAAACCACAATGAGATACCATCTCACACCAGTTAGAATGGCGATCATTAAAAAGTCAGGAAACAACAGATGCTGGAGAAGATGTGGAGAAATAGGAACACTTTTACACTGCTGGTGGGACTGTAAGCTAGTTCAATCATTGTGGAAGACAGTGTGGCCATTCCTCAAGGATCTAGAACTAGAAATACCATTTGACCCAGCCATCCCATTACTGGGTATACACCCAAAGGATTATAAATCATGCTGCTATAAAGACACATGTACACATATGTTCATTGTGGCACTATTCACAACAGCAAAGACTTGGAATCAACCCAAATGTCCATCAATGATAGACTGGTTAAGAAAATGTGGCACATATACACCACGGAATACTATGCAGCCATAAAAAAGGATGAGTTCACGCCCCTTGTAGGGACATGGATGAAGCTGGAAACCATCATTCTGAGCAAACTATCACAAGGAGAGAAAACCAAACACCGCATGTTCTCACTCATAGGTGGGAATTGAACAATGAGAACACTTGGACACAGGATGGGGAACATCACATACCGGGGCCTGTTGTGGGGTGGGGGGAGGGGGAAGGGATAGCATTAGGAGATACAACTAATGTAAATGACAAGTTAATGGGTGCAGCACACCAACATGGCACATGTATACATATGCAACAAACCTGCATGTTGTGCACATGTACCCTAGAACTTATAAGTATAATAAAAAAAATTTAAAAATTAAAAAAAGAATTTAGCCAACTTGAACTTCATATTTATAACTCACACGTTTTCCTGCCATAATAAATCACAATGCTTGCTTTTCAAATCTCTTGCAAAGATACATCAAGATTAATATCAATTAATGAAATTTCCTGACATATTCTGGGATTCTCTCTATGAAAAGTACTGATGATTTATTGCATATTTAGTAAACAATAAACCTTATATCTGTCATGTTCTTGCTAAAACTATTTCCCCTCTGATAATTGTGTGAGAGGAGAGAAGTATGATTACACTTCTTGTCAGAATTTCCTTGAAAAGTGTTTTATACAAAGGCAACCAAGCTCTTCGGCATAATTCATTCACAGGCCCACGGCCAATGTAGTGCTTACGGGTATTGCTGGATGCCATTGTGCACTTAACCTCCCTGAAGATGAAAACCCTCCATGGTTGCTCACTCTCAAGACTCCAGGAGCCTCTCTCAGTTTGGAATAATGGCTCTCTGGTGTTAAGCTTGAGTGTTTTATCTTATTTGAGGTGTTCACATCTTACCTGTGCTTTGAGGTAACATCCTTCCCCTGGAGGCAATGCTGCTTTAATAGCGGAGTCATTCAGAAGAGTAAAGACTTACCCTTTTGTCCCAAGGCTTCCATTATTCATCATATTAAATGGAGAGCATAGAAGTATTCCTATTATATTTGACTACATGTGATGGTGGAATTTCAGTTCAAACTCACCTCTACCATCTTCAAGAAATTCAGAGAATCAATTTTAATTAGTCATAATTTAAAGAACAGTTTGGACGTTCCTCAGAAAACTAAAGATTGAGCTACCATATGATCCAGCCATCCAACTGCTGGGTATATACCCAAAAGAAAGGAAATCAGTATACTGAAGACATATCTTCACTCCTACATCAAAAATTAATTACTGAGCACATCTTGCATACATGTGATTTTTCTGGAAACTGAAACTTAGTGACACTTCAGTCAAAGAGGAGATATATTAAAGGCACTTCAAAACAATCAAAGAAAAATCCAGGATAGAAAATGCAGCTGCACTGCAAATTTTACACAATCAATTTAATCGGTAGGAAACTGCAGCACCTTTGTTTTCTTTATTTTGTAACTAATCTGGGTCCAAGCCCCAACCTGCTTCTTTCGTGGTGGAACACACACACACACACACACACACATTCACAAACACATTTATTGTATATATGTGTATATATGTGTGTATGTATATATGTGTATGCATAATTTGTTTTAAACTTACCTAATTTAAATAAGCTATGCAGTCATTTTAGGTAATACTCTAAGCCCCATTTTAGTTAAACTATTTCAGTCTCTCAGCTCCTTCTGTTCCTAGCCCTTCTCCTTAAAACAGAATCCTGCCTAAGCATCTTCACAGAGGCAGAGCAGGTGTGTTTTTAGGGTAATGGCCTCTCCCTCTTCTGATACATGGTTGCAATACCCACTTGGCAACAGCCCTTGGTGGAGATCAAGGAAGACATTGAAATGAATTCAAGGTGCAATTTTCATTAATTACATTAGCATGGAGGAAGAATTTAGAAGCACATTTGCTGAACTAGAAAAAGCCAAAGATGGTACCCAAAAATGGTATGAACCTAATTCCAGGATTCCAGGCTACAGTGACCAGAATAATACGTCTCTTTTCCCTACAACAAAAGAACCAAACCATGAACTAATCAGAGTTCTCTCTTCTACTGTCTTCTTTCATCTTCTCTCTGTTCTGAATTTATTCAAAGGTTACACCTCCTGACATCCAATTCAAAAATATATAGTGTGAAACTAGAAGGGATTGTTCACATTCAAATATGTTTGATTGCCTAAGAAACAGCAGTATGAACAGGTACAGACTTTTTTTTTTTTAAGGCGTTGGATGTAGTGCATGCTGCAGAGTGTAATATTTCATGTACTTCACTCTTCAAAAAAAGAATTGCATCTGCATTACTTTCTACTGTATAGGATCCTGAAATTTTAAAGCAGGAGATGGTCCAGAATCTCGAGCACAGTCTCACTAAGTGTCTTATTTCTCTCACCAAGTATGCCACTTCTGGACATTCCGCATTGACCCTGGTGGCATGCATCTCAATCTGAACTTCAGGTTTAAGTCTCAGAAAGCTTACATTATTAGCATCAACATTCAGTTCACTTCGACTGAGTTTGAAGCTGTGGGAACCTGTCTTAAATATTAACGAAAAGGATGTTGAAGGAGAAAAACTCAGAGTTCTAAAAATCAAATAAATGTAGATTATAATGGGAAAGTTATAATAAAAATAAAGACTAAGCCTGAAAAGAGTTGGCTAAACTGTTAAAAGTATGGAACAGATATAAGTTAAATCAATTTTCATATATTATTTCAGAATTTAAAAGAGAAATAAAACCATGTAAAATACATGTTTTATTTTTCTGAATTTCTATTTATTTAAAAAATAGAATGATAAATAAAATTTCTCTGGTAATAAATACATTGAGTTTATATTGTAAGATACTGAAGGAATCTCTTAACCCCATATCTACGCATGTATGGAAATTTTATACTAGAATATATTGTAAATAAAATAGAGTTCTAGTTTCTAGTTGGATGCTGTGGTTAGCTATATATATTACTTTAATCAAGTTGCTTTACCCCTCTGAGCTAGCTCTAGTGTGGTCATGTGGGAATGGGCTAGCTGTCATTGCAAATCTCCAATGAGATGGAAAAAATATATTTTTTCTCAAGTATATGAAAAAAAGTTCCTATAGATTTCAAAAGGGCAATCAGAAAATTAAAAGTTGGCAGTCTGCATCCTAAAATTTTATTTAAAAAGAATTTCTGGACAAGAATCACAGTTCTGAAAAGGTAGGACAATTGTTAGCAAGCGTGAATCTTTCCATTATCTTGATATCTTTCTTATGAGTAGTTACTTATTTGAATTAGGGTAGAGTAAAATGCTCTAAGAGCCCAACTGAATGTTTTTGATATTCACCCTTATTGTTACTAAGAACTGAAAAAAAAAGAAAAACAAAAAAACCTCCTAGCATATAATTATCCAACCAAACTTTGCCACTAAGACACTTGACAAGCTCTAGCATGGCTTCTAGCAGCCTAAGACTGTGTCCCTAGGATGACCTTTGTCCCCCTTAAAATACTTGCCTGATAAATCTCAATGCTGCCAGGATAATTTAGGTCTTTTCAGTCAAAATAATTATGAAAGTTCAGAAGACACTGGGTTCTGTCCCCTGTTGCCATAGTTATTACTGAATAAAATTTGTCTTTACTGCTTTCCCTAGTATCCATCTTTATCTTTGACGTTATATAAAGCAATATTTTTATGTTGCTGAATAGAATTTCACAGGCCTCTCAACCCCTCTTAGAGCAGTTTCTTTAGAAAGCTTGCATTTAGTTTGAGACCAGCCTGACCAACGTGGAGAAACTCTGTCTCTACTAAAAATACAAAAAAAAAAAAAAGCTAGTCATGGTGGCACATGCCTGTAATCCCAGCTATTCGGGAGGCTGAGGCAAGAGAATAGCTTGAACCTGGGAGGCGGAGGTTGCAGTGAGCCAAGATTACGCCATTGCACTCCATCCTGGGCAACAAGAGTGAAACTCTGTCACAAAAAAAAAAAAAAAAAAAGAAAAAAAGAAAGAAAGAAAAAAGAGAAAAAGAAACCTTGCATTTATAAATTCTTTCTCTGCCCCTTTGAGATATGAATATTTCAATGTTCAATACTATCCCTCAAAACCTGAAAGCTATCTTTTTGAAGTGCAAACCTTCGAGGAGACAACTCTCTCACTCTTGATGACAGTTCTCATGGGAGGATAATGTCCTAACTTTAGTGGGTGCCTTGCTCCAATTTGTATTACTGCCTCCTGTCATCCACATAGGAGAACCTTGTTTCTCTTCCAGATAAGCACCAATTAGCAAACCAGATAGCTTAGTCACAAGGACCAAACTCCTCCTTAACACCCTTCAATGCTTTTTCTTTTAGTACACTCCACCCTTTAAAAATCTGCCTTGGCCGGGCGCGGTGGCTCACGCTTGTAATCCCAGCACTTTGGGAGGCCGAGGCAGGTGGATCACGAGGTCAGGAGATCGAGACCACGGTGAAACCCCGTCTCTACTAAAAATACAAAAAAAAAATTAGCCGGGCGTGGTGGCGGGCGCCTGTAGTCCCAGCTACTCGGAGAGGCTGAGGCAGGAGAATGGCGTGAACCCGGGAGGCGGAGCTTGCAGTGAGCCGAGATTGCGCCACTGCACTCCAGCCTGGGCGACAGAGCGAGACTCCATCTCAAAAAAAAAAAAAAAAAATCTCCTGCCTTTTGTTTCAGTAAAGTTCAGGTGACACTAGGTTCTCTTCCCTATTGCCATAGTAATTACTGAATAAAATATGTCTTTACTGCTTTACCTAGTATATAGCTTTGTTTATCTTTGACATTATATAAAGCAATATTTTTATTGCTGAATAGAATTTCATTAAAAGAATATGCCACCCTTTATTCATTCCACTTTTAATTAGCTTTTAACTAAACCTCTTTATGAAACAGTTTTTTACTGGACTAAGGCAATTTAGTTATGCACAACTATTAGGTTGTGGTAAATATTGGTAACATCCAATAGTTAGATATAGAAAAAGCTGTCTAACTCCTCTCCCCTGGGACCTCAGAACCAAGTGGTATGTTACAAGTCATGGATAATATTCTGCTACACATGCCACATTTATAGAGATGTAGGCAAAATTTTGTTCTTCTATGCATTTCAATAAATGCTTTGCCTGAAATATCTATGTAAGGCAGATGTGACACTATTTCAGAATCCTCAAAAAGTGACTGAACACATGAATCAGAAATAATCCTGTACTTAGGGTACTACTCTAAAAGGTATAGAATCTGGGCTTCTCCAGACCTCCTGTCCTGATTCGTGCAAAGGCAGAAATATAGACAATATTCTAGCAAATCCACATATAATTAACAGCATTCTAGTAAGCAATCACAATTATTCCTTACATTATACTAATTAGCAAACCATCTGGAGTTGATCAAAAATAAAGTTAGTTGGAGGACACTTCTGGAGCCTGAATTTCGGAATAAACACTCTGAATGTTAACTAAGTAGGCCCTTTCGTGTATACTCTTGATTAGGGGCCTCAAATGTCCACTAATGATATTCAGAGGGTAGACTGAAAAACAGCACACATACATCATATATATATGTACATATATATGTATATGCATATATGTATATATGTATATGCATATATGTATATATGTATATGCATATATGTATATATGTATATGCATATATGTATGTATATATGTATATGTATATATGTATGTGTATGTATATATGTATATGTATATATGTATATATGTATGTATATATGTATATGCATGTATATATGTATATATGTATGTATATATGTATGTATATATGTGTATATATATGTATAGATGTATATGTGTGTATATATGTATGTATATATGTATGTATATAATATATATGTATATATATGTGTATATATGTGTATATATCCCAATCCATATTTTAAAGAAAATTGTAGATAATATTAAGCATTTTATTTCAAACATCCAAGTCCAACTTGCTCAAACAGAACTAATCCCTACATTAAAGAGTTAGCCCAAGGAGGCTGCTTTTCTTGAGATTGGAGCATACCCATGGCTGTTCATTTGGCTGACCCTGTCCTAGCTTCTCAGCCCTGGGCCATCTGTGAGGTTTAACTCTCTTTAAAGAATCAAAAGTTGGGGGAAAGAAAGGAAAATTTCATCACTGATTATAGCATATTGTTGAACTCAAGCCCCTGACAGTTAACTCTGAAAAGAATGGGAACATTTCTTTTACTCATTAGCTATTGTCGCAAGACATATTGTCAAAAAAAATTTATTTCACCAAATCTGAAGTTGGATAGTGCAGTTGATACACCTGGGAGTCAGATGATCTAGGCCGGGCTTGGCTGACTCAGCTCTATGCCACGTGCCTCATTTGGGGCTGAGGCTGAATGTGCAACACCTGGTGAAAACTCTTCTCATAGTGATGCCTGAGGTGGAAAAGGGCAAGCAGAAACACGTGGGGCCTTTAAGGCCTAGATTTGGAACTCAGCTCTTGGTCAATTTTACCGACATGCAATAGACCAAAGCAACTCAGCGGGCCAAGCCAAAGTCAAGGGGCTTGGAGGGGCAGTGGGCCCTTGATGAAGCCACTGCAGGGAGGTAGATGCATGGAGGGCTGCAGCACTTAAGTCTGTCATTCAGCATATTGGGCTCCCCACAAACTAAAACATAGTCATACCATTAACTGAATTAAATATTTCCCTTGTCATTATACCTATCAAAGCAGTATTGACAAAGTGATACTAACTCCATGTAGTTAGTGTCAGAATTGTATTGCAGTACATCCACTTGGGGGTCTAAACGGCACAGGGGATTTACAGTTTTATCCTGGATATAGAAAATGAAAAAAGTCTATTATTATGCAAAATTTATGTACGTAAATAACTCCATTAGCATTAGCAACATCAAATGTATAGTAAGATTTATATACCTTTTTTGTCTCATATTCAGGAGCAGGGCTACTTTCTTATATGATGAAAAGTTTTCTGGCAGCTAACCTTCAACTTTAGTCAAAATGTGGACCAAAATAACAGCAAAAGGACTTTCACTGCTGTGTAGAAATGTTGCATTTCTCTATTAATTTTTTAAATGAACAGAATTGATGATCCAGATGATTTCTACCCAATAAATGTTTTGGTTAACATTAAATTGTATGGCAAATACTCATGAAATATGCTGATGACTGGAAAATATCCATGAAGGTTCACTCTGAGCACGTTGGGCTTTATGAGGAGCAATTAACTTTGGCTTTGTACTCTGCTAAACCCACAGAGTCTCTTTGAATTCTACATTGGCAGATCTCTTAGGAGCTGACCTGGACCACAGTAGCCTTCAGATCCAGCAAGCACGTCTTACTTCCACTCTAGCCAGGTGCCTTCCAGAGTTAAAGTAGGTATCTGGTTCCTTGAAATTTATGATTTCTACTATGAGACTTACCCTCTATTTTTTCTATTGTTTGTAATTTTAGTAGAATATATCAAATGATTGGTTGAATCAATAGGCTGGAATTATCAATTCTAAAAGGCAGTGGCATTTCAGGAAAAATGATTGTCAGAGAATTAGTCTTGGACATAATTGGGAAGTGGAAATTTAGAATTCAGTTCTTTCTGCATTTCCTTCCCTGCTCTATCTTCTCAATACAGAAGTCCCAAGATGTGAGGTCTTCAACAATCCCCAAATAACACAGTCGCACAGCATATAATTTTCCCTTCACTCTTCTCACCCATCCACTCACACATTGCATTTGTCCCTGTTTCTCTGTCATAGAGAAAAACCCTCTTGATGTACCAAATGACAAGAAAATGCTTCTTACCTGTCATCAGAAAGTGTTTTCAAACTAAATGCTGCCTTCTGGGCTAACGGGAGGGAGGGATGGAGGGCCTGCGTGAGACTGTCTCCTGTAAGTCAGAGCTTATCAAGCAATATTATCCATCAAAATCACCTGGAGGACAGGTGAAAAGAGATTGCCAGAACCTGCCCCAATATCTTCTGGTTTAGTAGGTTTAAGGTGAGGCTGCATTTCTAACAAGCCCCCAGGTGATGTTGCTTCTGCTTCTGCTTTAGGAACCCCAGCTTGAGAACCACTGCTTTGAATCAAACAACCTGAGACACTTCCTGATTCATCTAGGGATCCAAATGGCAGAGTAAGTAAGATGTTATTCCCCTTTCATTGTGAGAATCATAAACTTTTATGGGAAGAAAAGTATAGAATTTGGAAGATATATTTGGCATCTGCTTTGCCACTTGCTGGCAGTGTTGTCTTAGAAAATGTCTTTAAAATCTTTAAGCCTCTTTTTGCTTGCTTAAAAGAAGAAAATAAATCCAGGTTCTCAAGTTTATTCTGTGGCTCAAAATATAACATATGTGTAAAGGTGCCTGGTAAATTATCAAGTGCTCTACAAATGGTATAATTGCTCTGAAATAAGGGGTTGCCCCATGGGAGCTATCAAAAGTGAAATAACAGAAGACCAAGCACGTTTTCTTAAAACTAGAGCTACCTCTGTTCCTTTTGCCACCTACAAATCTAGTTTCACCAAAATTATCCTTTCATATGTATAAAAGAAATGCTGTAGTAAGTTTTGACAGGAGGCTCTTTATTTCCTGAAGAGGCACACACACAGTGCAGAGCTCGTCTTCTACAAAGGGAAACATTCTGGCATCCTACATATTCCAGGAGCAACTGTTGTGGAAAATCCATTAGAAGCAACACCAGTTCAATCTTAGAGCAAATACATTCAGAAAACATCAAAATAAAGTTACATGAACCTGAGTCATTTAATATACACCATTCCGTTAATCTCTCTCATCTCTCACATGGCACCTAATAGTTGGGGAAAATATTCCTTGTGATTATAACACACATCTCTATGTATTTCATTTATTCCACTAAAATCCTATTTCAATAATCTCTATACCCTAGTACCTGAAAATATCAGTTCCCAAAGGACTTAGACCAAGATCCAGGAACAGCTGGGAGGAGCCATTGTATTGTCCTCATAACAATTCTCACACCCAGGAGTGAAGGCAGGAACAGATGGTAGGTGTCTCCACAGCAGACACTTCTAATGCCTTGGAAACATTTGAAGGCAGCAGCCCTTACAGAATGCATAAGAGCTGCATACCACAGGATGGCTTTTTTTCATTAACATTCAGCGTCTTTCTTTCACTAACGTAGGAGCAAGTGAACAATCAGGGGCTGAATGAAGGGACACAGAATCCCAGGCAAAGCCAAAAAGAACTGAGAGGCAAAGGCGATAGTGACCCCAACACATTTGATGCCACTGATCCCCCCGCCCACCCCGTTCCTGTTGAAAGACAAAATGAAATTATATATCTACACCTGCATAAGGAAAGTTCAGAAAATAAAGTAAGGCAAGGAGAAAGCTACAGCCTTGATTTATGTATATTTCCTCATCAGCACCTCGCCTCACCCTGTGGCATTCCCATGCTGTAGCTTTAAAAGTGTAATCTCTCATCAAAGGGGACAACGAAAAGCCTCTGGGGCAAATCAGTAATAAATGCCTGTGAATGTGACCTTATTTGGAAATAGGGCCTTTGCAGATGTTCAAGTTAACATGAGACGGAGACTTGCTCTGTCGCCCAGGCTGGAGTGTAGTGGCTCCATCTCGGCTCACTGCAACATCCCCGTTCTGTGTTCAAGTGATTCTCCTGCCTGCCTCAGCCTTCCAAGTAGTTGGGCTTACAGGTGGGCACCACCACTCTAGGCTAATTTTTTGTATTTTCAGTAGAGATGGGGTTTTGCCATGTTGGCAAGGCTGGTCTCGAACTCCTGACCTCAGGTGATCCACCCACCTTGGCCTCCCAAATTGCTGGGATTACAGACATGAGCCACTGCACCCAACCATCCTTATTTTTTTAAAAAGGAAAATCAGACAGAGAGACAGACACAGACACAGGAAGAATCCACGTAAAGATGAAGGCAGAGATGGGGGTGATGAATCTACAAGCTAAGGAATGCTGTAGATTGCCAGCAAACCACCAGAAGCCAAGAGAGAGGCACAGAACAGATTCTTCCTCATAACCCCAACAAGAAAGCAATCCTGCCAACTCCTTAATCTTCGTTCTAGCCTACCTGACTGTAAGACACTATAATTGTGTTGTTTAAGCCACCCAGTTTGTGATACTTTGTTACAGCATCCCTAGGAAACCAATACAGTGACCAAGGGTAGGATAGACTTACATAGCCGGTAAGGTTGGCAGAGTGGGAGTTGGGGGTGATGCTATCCATGGTTGCTTCCCTTTCTTGACCCTCTTTTGTTCCTCCTGAAGGTCCAATGTGTTTCAGAGTTGGTCCTTCTACTCCTATCACTGCCACCCTGCTCTCTATTTGCAAATTTGTTTGTAAAGTCCTTCTGTCTATAACACTTCATTAGAGGATACAGGGAGCATGCAAAAGTAACAGACATAATGTCCTTATGCCTTGAGTTCATTCATCAAGTCAACAACTAGTTTGGGGGCATCTACTATGTGAAAGCCACTCTCTTAGGTGTTGGGCACACATCATTGAACAGAACAGAAAAAAACAAAACAAAAAACACTCCTGTCCTCACTATAGTTTTCATTCTGCTAGATTTATAACCTGAAATTAAATCCAATTCTTAAATCCTACTTTTGCACCAAATTACAAGAGTGTAATGTGTTTCTTTTCAAGAGGAATAAAGACTATTTGAGCCAATATTTCTCAAAGTACCTTCCAAGGATCACCTTCATCAGAATCTCTTACCCAACCATGCTTGTCAAAATATGGATTAATGGGCTCCACAGCAGGCCCACTCAATTAATGCCTATGAAGATAGGACTCAGGAACCTTAACACTGTTAACATGAATGCCTCCAAACTTTGAGAAGATCAATTAAACTAAAGGGACTTGAAGTAGAAATAGTAGAGATTCAGGTGATTTTTTGCAAGCTAAACTTTGAGACCTGCTGCTCAATGAAAGAGATAAGCTCAAATGGTTATCTGTTATAACCATTTGAGTTATGTTAATAATGGAGCTTCCCAGATGCATTTCATACAGATTCTGATCCAGTGGGTCAGGGGTAGGCAAAAAGTGACTGTTAGGTTAGCAACAAATTTAGGAAACACACAGCTTTAGAATAAAAGTGGCAATCCAGGAAATCAGAACTGTTCCATACTCAGGGAAAACTCTTCAGGAGACAACCACCCTTATTCCCGCCCCCCCAATTTAGTGACTATTTTCCTAACATGGATTTGCCCCTTTTTGCTTGGTATATCTATAAAGCTCAACTGTGTGAGCCCAGGGCACAAAGAAAGAAGCTTTCATCACAAGACTCATCAGTGTTTATACCTATTACTCTGGCTACTCTTCTGCTAGATCATTAGATCTTCAAGGGTGGGGACTAATCTTGTCAACTCAGTAACCGTCTAGGGCCTCTTCTCAGTAGGTGCTTAATAAATATTTACTCAATATTAGCCTGATTAATAGTATTCTGAGGGCTAAAAAGTGTTCGAATCTAATCTAAACCACATATTGCCATCCTCCTCTGGCTCTGCAGTCAATATTTCACTTTGCAGTAAATTAAGCACCAAGTGCTTTGTGGAACACCCTGTAACACCTATTGATTCTCCCTAATGTCTCCTCTGCTCCCTTGATTTGACAGACAAGCATAGAGTACAGCAAGGTGGGCTGATCAATGGAGATAAAAGTTGAATTTGAAAGAAATTGTACCTTTCAATTTTTTTCTCTGCTGACATCAGGCTGGTTATTGCCCCTATGCTGTAGCATTTTAGCGCACAGTTTTAAGCAAATGCATTTATTTTTACTTTTTTGATATTTGAAAAAAGTCAATAAGTGTTTCATTTCAATTTTATCAGTTAAGCACACTGAAGCTTGAAACTATGCATCCTAAATAAATTTGAGGAAAAGATATAGGGTAAAGAGCTGATTTAAATATGTCAAGTAATTAATAAAAAATACTGCTATAGTTTGAATGTGTCCCACAAAAAGCATATGTTGGAAATTTAACCCCAATATGCTTTGGATGTTTGTTTCCTCCAAATATCATGTTGAAATGTAATCCCTAATGTTGGAGTTCGGGCCTGATGGGAGGCATTTGAGTCACTGGGGCAGAACCCTCATGAATATTTTGGTGCCTTCCTCACAGTAATAAGTTCTTGCTCTGTGTTCACATGAGATCTGGTTTTTTAAAAGAGTGTGGCACTTCTTCCCTCTGTCTCTCTCTCTTGCTCACTCTCTCACCATGTGACATCACTTGCTGTCACTTCAGCTTCTACCATGATTGTAAGCTTCCTGAGGAGGACTCACCAGTAGCAGATGCCAGTGCTATCCTTTTTTTTTTTTTTAGACAGTGTTTTGCTCTTATCACTCAGGCTGCAGTGCAATGGCACGGTCTTGGCTCACTGCAACCTCCGCCTCCCGGGCTCACGCGATTCTCCTGCCTCAGCCTCCCAAGTAGCTGGGATTATAGGCACCCACCACCACGCCCAGCTAATTTTTGTATTTTTAGTAGAGTGGGCCAAGCTGGTCTCGAACTCCTGACCTCAGGTGATCCGCCTGCCCCAGCCTCCCAAAGTGCAGGGATTACAGGTATGAACCACTGTGCCCGGCCCAGTGCCATCCTTTTTATACAGCCTGCATAACCCTTAGCCAGATAAACTTCTTTGTTTTTTTTAATTAAATAACTTACTCTCAGCCTTGGGTACATCTTTATATTAGGTTTGTGCAAAAGTAATTGCGGTTTTTGCTGTTACTTTTAATGGCAAAAACCACAATTACTTTTGCACCAACCTAATAGCAATGCAAACACGCTAACACAATCCCCAAAACAAAAGTGTTGGGTAGTGTATTCTAGTGGGAGGCATTTAGATCATGAGGGCTCTACTCTCATAAATGAATTAATGCAGATTATAAAAAGGCTTCAGGCTGTGAGTTTAAACCCCCTCTGTCTCTCACCCTCTCTTGTCTTTCCACCTTCTGCCTGCTGCCATGGGATGACTCAGCAAAAAGGCCCTCACCACATGCCAGTACCTTGATATTGTACTCCCCAGCCTCCAGAACGGTAAGTCTCAAATAAATTTTTGTTCATGATAAATTATCTACTGTCAGATATTTTGTTATAGCAGCACAAAATGGCTTAAGACAAACACAAAAGCAATGTGTCTTACAGATATTCTTTATAAAAAACCTCTCTGATTTTTTTTTCTGAGAAAAAGCCACAGCTGAGCACAATAAAGGAAGAGACAGTTTATGTAATAAGATAGTAATGTTTGGCATATGAGGACAGCAGAAAGAGAACAGGATTTAGAGGCAGCCTTACCTAGGAGAGGATACAGATTCTTACATGGAATAATCATGATACCTTGGGCAAGTCATCAACTCATTAACAAAATGCCTCAAAAAGTTTTTTAAGCAAGCATTTGTGTGGATACATGACACTTCCTGTTTTCTCCCTTTTAATTGAGATGATAACAAAGGAATATTCAGAAAAAGAGTACTAAATGATAGACATTATGAGTTGTAAACTTGTCTGTTGGCACAGAAAATACAACTAATATCAGTCATTTGCATTGAATTCTACTAAGGTGAGCAAACAAATTTCTATCCCAGTTTAAACTGGTTCAACTATTAAAGTTATACATTCAAACAAAAGACAGAAGAAACAATCAAAACAAAACACCTGTTTATTACACAAGAATTTTCCAAATAGGTTGTCATTGAATTTTGAATTTGAGTTTAATTTGCATTTATCTCATGTTATCTTTTAGAAAGTAGGTTGACATTTCCGTAAATTATGAGTATCCATAAATCAGGATTTCTAACATAGGCTTTGAGGAGTTCATTAATTGCTACCCTAAGGGACTTTGTACCCTTTTGTAGAGATTTATCTTTTTCACACAGAAAAAATCATCAATGTGTTTAGCTGCAAAATGTATTTGAAACTGTTCCCACTGGGTTGACAAGAATTGCATGCTGGGTTCCGGACAGAAATATAGTTATAATTAAACATTAATCAGGCTGCAGTTTGGTCCACTTCCTTGTTGCTAAAAGTCCTGCAGCACTAGACGCTGACCATTTACATCCCCATTATTCCTATAGATAGGATTTCTGACATTGGGATCATAAAGCTTGAAGAATTGATTTGCATCCCTGTTGTTCCTATAGATAGAATCTCTGACATTAGAATCATAAGGCTTTTGTTTAAAGATTGCTTAAGATGTTTATTAGGCCTAGAATTCTAGCACCCAGTTTGAAGAGCCCCACAGAGGAACCGGATCAGCATGAGAATACAGCTTCTTCATCTCCCTGACCCATGACTTCACCCTGCACTCTTCAACCAATCAATGATCACCACACTTTAGCCCCATTACAAAACCCATAAACACCCTAGCCCCAAACTCCTCAGGGAGATGGATTTGAGGTTTCCTCCCATCTTCCCATTCAGTGATTCTGTGATTAAACCTCTTTCTGTGCTGCAACCGTTGTCTTGGTGTATTGACTTGCTGTGTGCATGCAGCAAAGAACCTATTAGAGTTGCATATTTAGATCTAGGGTTGGCAACAAAACATTGGTAAATCCAAACCACATGCCCAAATCCAATTTGGCAGCCTGGATTATCCTGGTGAGTAGGGGCAATAAACAGACAAAGAAGTTGTTCAGAATCAAGCAGGAAATATGCTTCAGTCCAATAATCTATTCCTGAATATGTTATCATTTGACAAAAGGCTTATAACGTAGTTCCCAACTTTCTCCGTTTCTGTCTTCCGCTACACATTGGTAACACAAAGCATGGGAAAGAGTGAATACTTATTTGAAAGATGAATAATTTCAAATGAGTTAAGACACAGGCTTCAAAGAATTCACATAAATTCTGAAAGTTCATAATGAAATTGAATGAATGTTTAGCTCTAGTCTTTCCTCAGCAACTGTGATATACACTCCATCTTCATGTGTAAAACATTATAAGCAAGATGGTTTGATTTAGGAAGAACATTCATTTTTCACAAATAGATCACTGTGATTCTGAAGACTACATATACAAATATGAAGTCAAAGCATGTATCTGTAAAAGAAAAAAGCTTGAAAATTCCTGCTTGCTATTTATAATTTCTTGTTTGTTAATATAATAATAACAGAGTTTTTAAGAGTTAAAAATACCATCAAAGATTAAATGGCCTTTTTTGTGTATGAATTCTCTATAAATAAGTAGGAAAGTGACAGAGTCAAACATTCTAATTGCCCCTTAGATAGAGGGCAAATAATTAAGTATTCTAACCCTTGAATCAGAAATCAGAAAATAGGTTGTATATTCCTTTATTAAGTACTATCATAAGGATATTTAGACTTATTTCCAACTCTGAATTTCCTTCCAACTGTGGATTTGTTGAATGTCTTACTGAGGCAGGTATGGTTGTTGTTGATAGGGGTGGGGTCTGATTTCTTTGCAATTTGGAGAAGGCTCTGTGCCCATCAGGTTGCTGCCTGTACCACTTTCTTCAAATGAACCTGGGAAAAACTCTAACTCGGTAAACCCAAGGTGCAACCCAATAAAAAGTAACAGTGGTTGATGAGATTGTTATTTGGTATAGTGGTTTCAGACCCTGTGCCCACTGACCTCTCATGCAGAATGGGTTAACATACCTCCCTCCTCCAGAAGGTTGCCCAGTGTGTGAGCTCATGTGGCACATCCCAGCTTCATCATTGAAGCCAGAAAAAGTTCTGGAAGGAAGTTCATAAAAGCAAACAGAAGTTCATAAAATGACTATATCACAATTTTTTTTCTTTTTCTTCCTTTTCTTTTTCTTACCAGTGCAGAATGAGGAATTTGTAGATATAGGACACATAGGCTTTTTATGGTTTGTAAGGAAATTTGTGTGGGGTTTTGAGATAACAGGTAGAATTGAACTTTTCTGGGTTTTTAGATGCCTGTCCCTGAAAGCAAGTGCCAGGTGTCACATTCTATTTGCTGTCCCAGTAAAGTTTATTAGGTGTTCAATTAGAGGAAATTACTTTTGGAGCAATTTGTGCAAGTTCATGAATGGCTGATGATACAGCCACCTGTTGAAAAATAATTTCCTACTGATCTCTCACATTTCTGCATGGCTTTTGAGTAGAGGCGCTGAGAGCTTTTGTTCTGGACTATCTTTTCAAGGATGTCTGTATGAAGGAACAGGCTTGGGCAATAAAGATAGTTTCTCAGTCCTTAATCAGAAGATAAATTTGTTAGCTCTCCAGGATTATAAAGATAATGTCTCCCTCGAGGCAAAAATTGGGCATGTTTATCAGCAGTACCCTGTGAAGGATTCAGGTTTTTTAAGTACAGGGCTGCTCAGCTGTGACACAGGCCCACCATATGTGCAGCAGCATCGACTGGACTTCTACATATCAATTCTATGGGATTTGCAGGATAAGAAGAACAAATGTAATTATGAAGCTCATGCTGCCTGCTGTGCTGTGTATAATAAAGATCTTTGTCTCTGACCCAGGGATATTGTATCTCTGCCAACATCCATGAAAATGTGTCAGGCCAACTTGTTAGCTTGAAAGTAGGGTAAAATCTCAGAACCTTGATAATTATTGACAAATATCTTTCTTGTAATTTTTCTTGTAACTATGAAACAAGCTGTGTTTTAAAAACTATTTTAAGGATATGCAGTACTTGTGAATGCAGTTGAATGAACAATTCCCATTCCTCCAGATTGAGATGGGTCCAGTGATTTGGGGAATCTGGCTGCTTAGTCTGTAGGCTGTCTGGATGTGTTATTCTTCCTGTCAGCACCTTTTCCACATTGTCCACGATGCAGTCACGAGATTTAATTATAGTTTTTGATGAAAATAAGGTATTAAATGTCTATACACTCCCCTTGATTTGTCAGTCCTTAGTACTAACAATAAAGATTTTAGAATAATTACATCTTATAAACCTAATACCATCTCCTATTAGTACTATCTGCAACTCCACATCAATTATAGCTATAACTCCATCAATTTAGTGTGCTCATGGTCATATACTCCTACAAATAATTATAATTATATCATTCGAAGTAAATTATTTCAATTATATAGACATGTCTTTGTTTTGCCATTTCCTTTGTTCCTGATTGTGTGTGTGTGTGTGTGTGTGTGTGTGTGTGTGTGTAAGGAAACCTGAAACATGTAGGTAGAAAACTTACACACCAGAGACATTAAAGTGTGAGGCAAGCAGTGGGTTATCCTTCTAACTCTGAGATAAGCTGTTTGGATGACCTTGGCCAAGTCATTTTATCTCTCAGGATCTCTATCAACTCATTTGAAAGAGTTGGATAAAATTATTTTGAGAACAACTCTGTGATCTTATGAAACTATGTCCTTTGTTGCTAAATATAATCACTGATATATTGAGAATTCTTCAGAAATGCTATTCTAGATCAACTTCTGATATTTAAAATCTCTTTCTTTTTTTTTTTTTTTTTTTTTTTTTTTTTTGAGTCAGAGTCTTGCTCTGTCCCCCAGGCTGGAGTGCAGTGGCCTGATCTCGGCTCACTGCAACCTCTGCCTCCGGGTTTCAAGTGATTCTCTTGCCTCAGCCTCCCAAGTAGCTGGGACTACAGGCACTTGCCACCATGCCTGGGTAATTTTTTGTATTTTTAGTGGAGACGGGGTTTCACTGTATTAGCCAGGATAGTCTCCATCTCCTGACCTCGTGATCCGCCCAACTCGGCCTCCCAAAGTGCTGGGATTACAGGCGTGAGCCATTGTGCCCAATCTAAAATCTCTCTTTTTAGGCAATACGTATATAATGAAGATGATAACACAAAGTGAAAGATATTGAAAAGTTGTCATAAACTCAAATATAATATAGGATTTCTCTAGCTCCTTTATGGATATTAGATTCTAATCTTTAAGTATGTTCTTTTATTGCCCTATTACCTCTAATAGGTGATATAAGGTATTTATTTGGTGATGAAGTATTTCCTTAAAGAGTGGAACACTATAATCTTCTCTATCACTGATTAAAATAGATAAGAATTTTATAGATAGGTTTAATTTAGTTTTTTCCTTGATAAATGAAAAACTTATTCCAGGCTGAGGGAGCGAAGGCAGATCTGTGCAGTTTTTGATTCAATGTCTTTCTCTGGCACCAAGCTTTTGTGATGCTCCAACTCTCCCTTTCCATTTGGTGTGTGATGTGACCCCAGCACTGTGTCTCTTAACAGGGCTTATTAGGCACTGATATATTGAGAATTATTCAGAAATGCTATTCTAGATCAACTTCTGATATTTAAAATCTCTCATTTCAGGCAATGCATATATAATGAAGATGATAACACAAAGCAAAAGATTTTGAAAAGTTGCCCCTTCCCTACTGCTCAAAATATATTATCTTTCCAAACACTTCTTAATGTCCTGGTTTATTGATGACCAAAGTGATTGTGAAGCCACGCATATAGCCCCAAGTCCATTTTTTTCTGTGTTACTCATGTGTAGTAGCTGTAAGTGATGTTTCCATATTCAGCATCCATTCCTACTTCTTCTGGTTGGTGCTTTTCTATTTTCCTTTAAGGGACTATCCTGTTCCATATAATCATGCTACTTTGCTTTTCTCTGGACTATCTGCCTGCCTGCCTTCCTTCTTTCCTTCCTTTCTTCTTTTCTTTCCTGCATTCTTTCCTTTTGATATTAAAATAAACTAAAAATCCAAAAACATAGTCAAAACAGTTATAAAATAATAAATAGTTATTATAAAAGGAGAATTAATATTTCAGCATAAGATTTAATAGGATCTAATACACTACAACTTAATTATAAAAATTTGAGTTAATATATTTTGTTTCTATTACCACTTTTACATATTTTAATATTATGTTAAAATTTAAAATTTAATTAGACATTTATAGAATCCATAGCACAATATGTAGAATCCAGTTGGCAAAGGGCTGATATTATGCCTTCCCTATCTTTCTAATTTATCTCAGGATCACAATGGTTCCTTGCTAAAACAATGCCTAGCAACCAAGAGAGAGGCATACTGATTTAGAAAATTGAAATATTTCATTTTTCCAAATAAAATTGTAACTTGGTTTGGCTGATACTTATATATCAGAGACTATTATTTAATTTTTTTTTGCAGGGCAGCTAAGTTTTGCTTAAAGGTATGGATCTTCACAAATCATAATTTTATAAGCATGTGGGAGTTATTTTTATCCTACTGCTCAAGGTTGTCGGCAAGGTCTGATTGCAAAAATTCAAAAAATTGCAACATCAGGCATAAATAGGTTGTCAGTAATAACAGACTGGCCAATATTATTGGTCAGTAATAACAGACTGACCAATATTAATTCTTTTTGTAATGCTTTTTCATTTTTGGCACCAAGGTGTAAGTGTAGTGATGCAGGCAATAATCCAACATAAAACGTTAAATATTACAAGTAAAAACTTTTAACCTAGAGACATCTGTGTTAATACATCTAAAAATTCTTATATTTCTAAATTTCCCTGAATTGTCTGAGCCTGAAGAAGTGGCCCACTCCTAGCTGTTAATGGCTAGCACCACCCCATTTGAAGATGATTTGAAAGTTTCTCCCCTACAGCAACATGCACTCACATTGCACCCCAGGATCTGCTCCTATCTTCTCTCTAGGATAATAAGACTTCACTAGGTTTAATTTACAACACAACCCATTCAAATACATAGAACATTTGATGAAGAAGAAAAGGGACCATATTATTAAAAAATCTAAAGGACCCAGCTAACATATTCCACCAGAAACCTTAAAAGTCAATATAGGACTGAAGATAAAGGACGCTGGATCAAGTGTGGATAGAATATAAAGTTAGAAAATAGAAAGCTAATTGATTTGTTAGTACTCTTTTAGGATACAGGCTTTATTACCTTGGCAAGAGCACTCTATCCTGCGGACATACTGAAGTATGGAAAAAGTGATAACTTTTATAATGGAGATGAAACCTCACACATCACACTGCAGATTGTGAAGTAAGATATTAAAATTTTCATAATAGTGGGCATGCTAGAGTGGATTTGCTGTATAGTAGTCCTCCATTTTCCATGGTTTTAGTTACCCATGGTCAACCCCAGTCCAAAATTATTAAATGGAAAATTTCAGAAATAAATAATTTGTAAATACTAAATTGTGTGCTGTTTTGAGAAGCATGATGAAATCTCATGTTATTCTGCTCCACATTGCCCGGAATATGAATCATCCCTTTGTCCAGCAGAAACAAGCTGTTTATGCTACCTACCTGTTACCCACTTAGTAGACGTCTCAGTTATCAGCCTATCACAGTATCTCAGTACTGTGATCAAGTAACCTTTATCCTACTTAATAATGGCTCCAACGTGTAAGAGTAGTGATGCAGGCAATTCAGATATGCTAAAGGGAAGCCATAAATTGCTCCATTAACTGAAAAAGGTAAAAGTTTTCAATAAGGAAAGGAAAAATTATGTATGCTGAGGTTGCTAAGATCTATGGTAAAAATGAATCTCCTTTCCATGAAATTGTGAAGAAGGAAAAATAAATTTGTACTAGTTATACCATATGCCTCAGGCTGCAAAAGTTGCAGCCACAGTGCAATATAAGTGCTTATTTAAGATGGAAAAGATGGTAAAGTTGTAGGTGGAAGACATAGACAGAAAATGGTTTTTTTTTTGTTTTTTTTTTTTTTTTTTTTTGAGACTGAGTCTTGCTCTGTCGCCCAGGCTGGAGTGCAGTGGCGCAATCTCGGCTCACTGCAAGCTCTGCCTCCCGGGTTCACGCCATTCTCCTGCCTCAGCCTCTCCGAGTAGCTGGGACTACAGGTGCCCGCCACCACGCCTGGCTAATTTTTTGTATTTTTAGTAGAGACGGGGTTTCACCTGGTCTCGATCTCCTGACCTCGTGATCCGCCCGCCTCGGCCTCCCAAAGTGCTGGGATTACAAGCGTGAGCCACCGCGCCCGGCCCAGAAAATGTTTTGATGGACATCAATGTGCTCTGCCAGATTAATTAAATTAAATTAAAATTTATGATAGGTATGTACAGATAGGAAAAAAGCTTAGTATATATAGGCTTCAGTGCTATCCACGATTTCAGGCACCCACTTAATGTTTCAGAATGTATTCCTTGCAGATAAGGGAAGACTACTGTACTATGAGATATTGGAAAACCTATCAGATACATATGCTTCAAAGTGTGGCCCACAGTGTGTATCTTATGCAAAATGGTGAGAAATATGCTAGTGTTAGGGGCCACCAGACCACTAAATATTTCAGTGGTTGCTCTCAACTGTAGGCCAGGGATGATGGGAAGAGATACTATTACAGAATTGGGCTCATGATAGCAATGGAGGTGGTAGAAACTTAAAACAATGGCAGTATGTAACTGTAAGTCAGATGGTTGTAATTATTGTATTGAGTGGAAAAAGATAAAGTGGCAGCCAGGGAAGTCTGACATGGAGAAGGTTATAGAGATGGTTATTAGAACATGACATCTCTAGGAGTCAAGCAGATGGAACTGAGGAGTACTCTGTTCAATTGATGCAATCGAAAGAAATCAAAGATGGATTATGAGGATACTGAAAGAAATGACCCAATATAAGACACCACCTTATTCAGTTTCCGGAACTGAGTTAGTTTTTAGACACTTAACTCTTGGAGTGAAAGAGAGGCCTGGTCTCCAAGAAGGGCTCTTCAAATCAATGACGAGTATACACAATAATGATTCTCCCAGTGCTCTCCCAATTAGACCTTCCAGCAACTCAAAACATCAATATGAACACCCGTTAGATTTAGAACATGTAATGACTGCAGGACAGTTTCCTTAGCGGCCTTGGACTGACCCGGTTTTACCCCTTTCTTGTTTGTAGTTCTCAAGAATAACTGTAGAAGGTGCTCGAAATGCAGCATCCTGGGATAAGAAGGAATTAGCCAGAACAGCACAGGCTCTGTTCCTGTCCCCCCTAGAGCAGGATCTTCTAAATGCTTTAGTCCAGCAATTTATGTTTCTCCCAGCATATAAAGTCCAGAGTGGAGAGCTTTCCAGGGTCCCTCAGGTGTGGTGCAAGTGGGGCACGTGGAGATGAGACTCCAACCACCATGTGCAGCTTTCTTGAGCCTTAGGAGACCAGCTCACCACGGATCCTAGGCTTTTGTTTTTTCTTGTTGCCCATCTGTAGTAAGCCTGCTCCATGAAATCTGTTCTGTGCTAGTGTTCTGTCTCACAGGACTCATGCAAGTAATAGAAATTGGCACACCCTAGCATGCAGTGGGTAAGAGATTTGAGTCCTCCCCTAGGACTGATGCTGGTGCACAGTGAACCTGCTTTGTAATGACCAGCTAATTAATAGAATCCTGGCCCAGGTCTGTCTAGTAGTTAATCCATTGGGTATATAGCATGAAATATGCAATTAAAATAGATAACTTTGGTAGTTGACAGAATCCCACTCTGGTTCCTTGGCCAGTAGGGTTAAGAGATATCATAGTGGAAAAGACAAAGTGGAAACTTTTGAAACTGCCCCAACACTCAATCAAGATAGTAAATAAAAACAATCTTACCTCCTGAGAGCAGCAGTAGCCAAAGAATGATAGATGGTTTATCTCTATTATATCTTCATTTAATTCATCCGTATAGTTCTTGCAGAATCCAGACACATTCTGGATTAGTACTATTGCACACTCAAACATTTAATAGCCCTAATTGCAGCTACTGTGCCAGAAATGGTGTTTCTGCTAGAATAGATTAACATAGCCACAAGTACATGCTAAGCCATCATTGGCTTGGCCAATGCATTTCTTTGTTTTTATTAGAAGAGAGGAGAGAACCATGAACAGTTTGCATTTACTAAGGGCAGATAACAATATATGTTTACAGTCTTGTCCCAGGTTTATGTTAGCTCTCTTGCCCTCTGATGTAATATATTCTGAAGACACCTGAACTGTCTGGACATTCTGAAAAATGTCAGAATTTCCCAACATATTGACTATATCTCTCTAACACTACCAGTGAAAAGTGGCAAGTATGTTGACAGTCCTAGCAAGAAGCTTGCATTCTGAAAACAGGGGTCCAGTATATTGGTAAACATATTAAGGGTCTAATGATCTGGGATGTGGCAGCATATCTCCTCCAAAGTAAAGAGCATATTATTGTATCTCACATATTCATCCACAAACAAAAAAGCATAATTACTGAGAAGACCTTTTGGGTCTTGGGCAAAGCATAACCCCTGGCAATGCTGTTCCAGCCCATATATTGAGTGACATAAAACGGTCTCGCTTTGACTGGAGCCCAGAGCAGAAAGGAACAGGCTGTAACACAAGTGGTTCTGCTTGGTCCATATGCTCTGGCAGATCTTATGTTATTACAAATGCCAGAGGTGACAAAAGACACCATGCAGAGTTTCTGGCAAGACCCGAGGGAAGACTCACAATACAAATTCATAGAGTTCTGATATAAGACTATGCCCTATGCAGCAAACAGTGCACATTTCAAAAAAGAGTTTGTGACTTGCTTTATGACATTGATAATTTTGGAAAATATGGTACCGTTATTTTGTAGAATATCTTTCACTCTGGGATTTTTGTTTTGTTTCCTCATCATTAGATCATGATAGGCTTTTTTCCCTCAGGAAGATTACAATAGGGATGTGTACACTCTTCAGTGCGTCACATCTGGAAGCACATAATGTCTATTGGTCTCATTTCTAGTGATGTTGTGTTTGACTTCTTGGTTAAGATAATATCTGTCAGGATTCTTCATTATAAAGTCAATGCTTTTATTTTTCTTTTGGGGGAAATTCCTTGAAACGTTTGACAAATCTTACTGCTCTGTAGACTTTCAACCCACTAGTTTTAGCATTTGTTGATGACTGTTTACCTGAATTAATTTTTATCATGGTTCCCAAATAATAATTTTTTTCTTTTCTTTCTACATTTAATAGTTTGTTTTCTACTATAAAGTATAACTTTCCATAGTCTCTCATTTCTCCAACACATATTTACCTATTTCTAGATTTATCTATTTATCAAAATATCTTTCTGTCTGTACCTATATATGCCTTCTTGCCTTCTTGCCCTCTCTTGTTCTTAGAAATATTCCTTGCCATTGAAAGATCAGATATTTTTTCTCCCATAATTCCAACTTAATTTTTTCTACTATCCAAAGCAAATATCCAAGTACCCTCTTCTTTCCTAATTACGTACAAAATAAAGACATAGAAGTTTTCCTGGTCTTATTTACTTGACAAACTTTGAGTTTAGAATCTTTTGCTAGAGGGTATTTCATTACTTTCTAAAATTTCAATTCTTCTGCACACTTTTTTTATTCACTGAATGTTGTTAGTTGTAGAATTAAAATAGATGAAATAATGATGTAAAATCTGGTTCTGTGCTTGTGCTCTATATCCTTCTGTTCCCTTCTGATGAATTTTTGCATGTTTTCTTTCTTCATATATACACAACTACTGAGCCTCAATGAAATGCATCTATAAATATGTCTCTTATTTTACATTTTTTATAGGAGCAGGATATATTTTGGGCTCAGAATAAAATTTTGAAACTTAGTTTCAACTATTCATTGAGCACTTATTTTCATCTATAGTCTCCCTCTTTTATAATAATGAAAATTGAAAAATATGCAGTAAAATTCTCAGGCGGGATGCATGTAAATCTAGCAAAACAAGGAAGAAATAAACCAGATATTAAGATATATCTACGTCATGCTCTATGATAATTTCAGATTCAAAGCATTCAATCAGATCTCTATGAAGATATTTAATGTACAACTCACCTTGATATTTCTCAAAACTTTGCCCACATCTATGCCAATAGTTATTTTATTATATTTACTGAGAGTGCTGTTGGTTTCTGTCCAGGAAACAGATTGATACACAGCCTTTAAAAGTTCCCTTTTACCGGCATGCTGAAATAATAGAGTAGAAGAGGTTGCCATGAGTGCCTCCACAAGAGGCACTGAGGCACCTAAGGACTAGTAAAGCAGGAAGCTATTCCGCAACCCCAGGTGAGAAGCGATGATAAGGGAAAGAAATAGTGTTAGTGGAGCTTTGGTTAGAGCCTGGAACCATTATAAAGGGGAAAACTAAAAAAGGGTATAGTCACTGCAGGAGACAGCCACTTCCAGAACTTCACTGAAGCTAGTCGGAAGCAAGAGGTATAAATACCTTGACTTCTCCCTTTTCCTGCCTCCAGATGGTGAATCCCATTGACTGAACCCAACTGGAAGTGGGAGATCCAGGGATTTTCAATAATCCATTTTATAGTGATCGGCCTCTTGGGGCAAAGAACAGAGAAGAGAAAGGCAGAGAACAGACCTGGGAAGAGAGGAAGCAGATAATAACCACCATATTCCAAGGCTTCAGACAGGAAATAATGTACAGGCATACTCAAGAATAATCTCAACTCTATTGTTGAAAACTTCAGAATTTCAAGCCTAAAAGCCATGAATTAGCTTATCCTATCTTCCCTGAAATATGCATACCAAGGTCTGGTTTACATGGGGAAAGTCCATTGTTTAAATAAAATTACCCTGGATGAAGACTACATCTGTACATATAACAAAATGTTATCTCTGTGTAAAGATAATCACAAAAGAAAAGTCAATGGAAACTCCACCGAAGTAAAGGAAGTTGGTTATTTGTAGAGAGATTCAGGGTACATATTCACTATTGAGGGTTTTCAGATATACATGGGCATTTCATGATATATTTCAAAATATAGATGGGAATTAGATTGCATAGAGGGTAAAGAAAGATAGAGAAAAGAAGAGATCTGAGATTTGAATTCTGAGGCACTTCAATCTTTAGAGATTAAAAAGAGGTTACTGTTTTGATCAACGAGACCCAAGTAGCAGCAAATGAGGTAGCAAAAAAAAAAAAAAAAAAAAAAAAAAAAAAAGGACTTTGTGGTGTCCTGGATGCCAACTAAAGTTTCAAGAAGGAGGCGATCAACAATGTAAAATGCTATGAGGGGAAAGATGAGAACTGAATAATGGCTATTGAATTTGGCAATCTGGAAACAAATGTTCATGAGTAGGGGATGGGCTCTCTAAATTACTGTGCATTTAGAGAAGAAAATATTGAAAAATCAACAAAGTAATCATACACTAAGAAGCAATCTTCAAGTTGTTTTGAGTTAAAAAGTAAAGTAAATGCAAGAAAAAATGGGGTAGTAGATGGATATACTCTATATGAAATATATATACATACATGCATATATTTATATATATATATATATATATATATATACACACACATATAATGAGTATAACTCTAGAAGAAACTGATGACATGTGCTGTCCTTGGTGACTGAGAGTAATATGGGTGGGGACAACATAGGAAAAAAACTTTGACTATGAACCTCTTTTTAAAATTTCAAGCAATGTGTAAGATAATATCTATCCCATAAAAGAGAATTAAAATATACAAATTAGTGAAAACCTCAAATTTTCTTTACAAAAGCATTGAATATGCATAAATATATTCTATTAATCCTACATGAATGGGAGAGACCAGGATGATCAAGGATCCTCCAGGGTATGTTTCCTGCTCCAGGACTATCAAGGACCTCGTTAAAATCTGGGTATTCATATTGCCCAAAGCAATGTACAGATTCAGTGCAATTCCCATGTAAACAACATCGACATTCCAGATTGGCTGTCAGGCTTGGCATGTGTATTATTTTGTTCTCATGCTGCTAATGAAGACATAACTGAGACTGGGTAATTTATAAAGGAAAGAGGTTTAATTGACACACAGTTCAGCATGGCTGGGGAGGCTTCAGGAAACTTACAGTCATGGGCTCAACATTTAAAAACATGTAATATGTGAATACATACTGAGTAAAATGCAGAAGATTTGAGAGAAAAAAATTTAAAAATAGAAAAAAATTAGAAAATTAGAGAAAAATTTCCCACTGACCACCTAATACTCTTCTACGCTCCTTTCCTAGAGGTAACCACTATTAATTTACTACATTTCTTCTCAGAAAGATTTTTTCCCAATTTTTTAAAAAATGCATGTGCAATATACTAACATACACTTAAAAAATAGGTGAGTACAGGTAAAGTGAAAGTCTCCTTTGACTATCCTCTATTCTGATCCCTTCCAGACTCCTCAGAAAGATATTTAGACTTAAAAAACTTAATTTTGCATCCATATATGTACGGGAAAAATATAAAACACTGTTTTGCGTTTTTCTATATAAATGGTAGAATTATGCATGTAATTAGTGTGAAATTTGCTTTCTTCTCTAAATTTTATGGATTCATGTGTACTTGTTGATAAATGTAGAGAGCCAGTTAATTTTTTGTGTGCTGTAGAATATTATATTCCACGATATACTAAATCCTATTTAGCCATTTTAATATCCGAAGTGTGGTTTCTAAAATTTTTCTATTAACACAATGCTATAATGAACATTCTTATGCTTGTTTCCTTGTTTACATGTGGACTATTTCTTTTTGGTAGATACTCAGAAGTGCAATTGCTAAATTCAGGATATGTGTATTAACAACTTGCCTTTCACGGTATATGATCCTATTCATTAGTAAAGTATAATAGTGCTTTTCTCACTGAAACCTTGCCGAATTTCATATTATCCAACTTTAATTTTTTTCCTGATGTGATGGGTATAAATGATGTTTTACTCTGCATGTTTCTGATTCCTAATGAGGCTAAGCTACTCAGGAGGCTGAGGCAGGAGGATGAGGCTAAACAATTTTTCCTGTGTTTATCGATCACTAATGTTTCCTTTATTTGTGAATTGCTGTTTCAGATACTTTGTCCATTTCTCTCTTGATTTGTCTTATTCATGATGATTTCTAGGCTTTCAAAAAATGTATTCTAGATACTAATATTTTATCATTTATTTGAATTAAAAATATCTTCTCTCAGTGTGTCTTTTGTTCATCTGAAAGGTCTTTGTTGGCCCTGTATTTGTAAGTGATTGTTTATTTGAGTATACATTTTTAGGTTTGAACTTATTATTTCTCAACATAAGTATATTATCCTGTTGCCTTCTGGCTGCAATCATTGTCTATCTATGGTATCTGTGGGTTTTTTCCTTTTTCTTTCTTTCTTTCTTTTTTTTTTTTTTGAGACAGGGTCTGTCTTTGTCGCTCAGGCTAGAGTGCAGTGGCAAGATTATGACTCACTGCAGCTTCAACCTCCTGTGCTCCAGTCATCTTCCCGCCTCAGCCTCAAGAGTAGCTGGGACTACAGGAGTGTGCCATCACACCTGGCTTATTTTTTGTAGAAACAGCATTTCACTACATTGCCCAGGCTGGTCTCAAACTCCTGGGTTCAAGTGATCCTCCCGCCTCGGCTTCCCAAAGCGTTGGGATTATAGGCATGAGCTACCACATCTGGCCTTTTTTACTTTTTTCATTGTAATAAAATGTATATAACAAATTTGCCATTTTAATTATTATTGAAGTGTACAATTTAGTGACAATTATTATATATATAGCATTGTGCAGCCATCACCACTATTTTCAAAACTTTTCATCACTCCAAAAAGAAAGTCTGTACCCACTAAACGATAACTCCTCAATTTTTTCCCTACCCTTGGCCCCTATTATCCTCTAATTTACTGTTTGTTTGTATGATTTTGCCTATTCTAGATATTTTATACACGTCTAATCATACATATTTGTCCTTTTTTGTGTATCTGTCTTAATTCGCTTAACATAATGCTTCAAGTTTAATCCATGTTGTAGCAGTATCAGAACTTCTTTTCTTTTTATGGCTGGATACTTTTCCACTCTAGGTATATATCACATTTTGCTTATCCATTTATCTGTTGCTGGGCACTTTGTTTGCACATTTGGCTATTGTGAATAATGCTGCTATGAACAATGGCATACAAGTATCTGAGTCTCTTTTTGAAAATATTTCAGATATATTCTTAGGGGTGAAATTGCTAGATCATATGGCAATTCTATGTTTAACTTTGAGGAACCAGCAGATTTTTTTCACAGAGGCCGCAGCATTTTACATTCTCACAGGCAAAGGAGATGTATTTTTCTGGCATAATTTTTGAATCATTTACATTTCATAATTATGTACATGTATTATTTTAAAATAAAGAGAGGACATCCATGTGTAATGACCTGGCACATGGTAGATGCTTTAAAGATATTTATGGATGCATAGTGAATATTGTTCATTAAAACTTCCATTTACCTGAGATATCTGAAGTATATTTAGAATTTTTCTTTCAAAAAAAAAAAAAAGAAACAAACAAAAAAGAGCTACAGCAGATGTGGAATGTGGTATCATACTAAGTTTTGACAATGCTGGTTTGTGGGTACATAGAGGTTCATGAGAGTATTCTTTCTACCGTGTTTAAAATATTTCATAAAAGAAGTAAAATTTGAGGCTCCTGCTGAAGGGTCATATGAGGAAGGAGTTTTGGACAGGGTAGTCATATTCTGTTTCTTGATGTGGGTGCTGGCTTCACAGGTATGTTCATTTTCTAAAAACTCAAGTTGTCCACCTATAATCTGTTACACATCTGAATCTCTGTTATACTTCTGTAAAAACTTTGCCTAGAAAAAATAAAAGAAAATAGACCAAAATATGGCCAACCAAGTACAGGAAGAACAGAACAAAACAAAGAGATATGAGACTTGCGGAAGTCTGCTCATACTGATATTTGTCTCATTCAAATAAAAGACTCTTCCTATGTAGCCTTTGAAATAACTTTTTTTATATACTGAAAATACCTGCTATCTCTGAGACTTATTCATATTTCTTAGTTCTCCTTTATATATTTTACTTCTAGTCAATGGTTCACTGTTCATTTAAAGAAAAAAGCAACATGTGAGTTTAACCAAAACAGAGATATAGACCAATGGAACAGAACAGAGCCCTCAGAAATAATACCACACATCTACAACCATCTGATCTTTGACAAACCTGACAAAAACAAGAAATGGGGAAAAGATTCCCTATTTAATAAAAGGTGCTGGGAAAACTGGCTAGCCATATGTAGAAAGCTGAAACTGGATCCCTTCCTTACACCTTATACAAAAATTAATTCAATATGGATTAAAGACTTAAATGTTGGACCTAAAACCATAAAAACCCTAGAAGAAAACCTAGGCCATACCATTCAGGACATAGGCATGGGCAAGGACTTCATGTCTAAAATACCAAAAGCAATGGCAACAAAAACCAAAATTGACAAATGGGATCTAATTAAACTAAAGAGCTTCTGCACAGCAAAAGAAACTACCATCAGAGTGAACAGGCAAACTAAAGAATGGGAGAAAATTTTTGCAATCTACTTATCTGACAAAGGGCTAATATCCAGAATCTACAATGAACTCAAATAAATTTACAAGAAAAAAACAAACAACCTCATCAAAAAATGGGTGAAGGATATGAACAGACACTTCTCAAAAGAAGACATTTATGCAGCCAACAGACACATGAAAAAATGCTCATCATCACTGGCCATCAGAGAAATGCAAATCAAAACCACAATGAGATACCATCTCACACCAGTTAGAATGGTGATCATTAAAAAGTCAGGAAACAGCAGGTGCTGGAGAGGATGTGGAGAAATAGGAACACTTTTACACTGTTGGTGGGACTGGAAACTAGTTCAACCATTGTGGAAGACAGTGTGGCCATTCCTCAAGGATCTAGAACCAGAAATACCATTTGACCCAGCCATCCCATTACTGGGTATATACCGAAAGGGTTATAAATCATGCTGCTATAAGGACATATGCACATGTACATTTATTGCGGCACTATTCACAATAGCAAAGACTTGGAACCAACCCAAATGCCCATCAATGATAGACTGGATTAAGAAAATGTGGCACATATACACGATGGAATACTATGCAGCCATAAAAAAAGGATGAGTTCATGTCCTTTGTAGGGACATGGATGAAGCTGGAAACCATCATTCTCAGCAAACTATCACAAGGACAGAAAACCAAACACCACGTGTTCTCACTCATAGGTGGGAATTGAACAATGAGAACACATGGACACAGGAAGGGGAACATCACACTCTGGGGCCTGTTGTGGGGTGGGGGAGGGGGGAGGGATAGCATTAGGAGATATACCTAATGTAAATGACAAGTTAATGGGTGCAGCACACCAACATGGCACATGTATACATATGTAACAAATCTGCATGTTGTGCACATGTACCCTAGAACTTAAAGTATAAAAAAAAAAAAGTTAAAGGAACATTTGCATCATCACAAGGATAGAGGTCAATAGTCTGATTGTGATATTGTACTATAATTTTGCAAGCTGTTACCATTGGAACCAACTGGGTAAAAGCTATGTAGACTCTCTCTGTATCACTTCTTTTTTTTTTTTTTATACTTGCATTAAATGCTTTATTTTTTTTTTTTATTATACTTTAGGTTTTAGGGTACATGTGTACAATGTGCAGGTTTGTTACATATGTATCCATGTGCCATGTTGATTTCCTGCACCCATTAACTCGTCATTTAGCATTAGGTATATCTCCTAATGCTGTCCCTCCCCCCTCCCCCCACCCCACAACAGTCCCCGGAGTGTGATGTTCCCCTTCCTGTGTCCATGAGTTCTCATTGTTCAGTTCCCACCTATGAGTGAGAACATGCGGTGTTTGGTTTTTTGTCCTTGCGATAGTTTACTGAGAATGATGTTTTCCAGTTTCATCCATGTCCCTACAAGGATATGAACTCATCATTTTTTATGGCTGCATAGTATTCCATGGTGTATATGTGCCACATTTTCTTAATCTAGTCTATTGTTGTTGGACATTTGGGTTGGTTCCAAGTCTTTGCTATTGTGAATAGTGCCGCAATAAACATACATGTGCATGTGTCTTTATAGCAGCATGATTTATAGTCCTTTGGGTATATACCCAGTAATGGATGGCTGGGTCAAATGGTATTTCTAGTTCTAGATCCCTGAGGAATCGCCACACTGACTTCCACAATGGTTGAACTAGTTTACAGTCCCACCAACAGTGTAAAAGTGTTCCTATTTCTCCACATCCTCTCCAGCACCTGTTGTTTCCTGCTTTTTTAATGATGGCCATTCTAACTGGTGTGAGATGGTATCTCACTGTGGTTTTGATTTGCATTTCTCTGATGGCCAGTGACGATGAGCATTTCTTCATGTGTTTTTTGGCTGCATAAATGTCTTCTTTTGAGAAGTGTCTGTTCATGTCCTTTGCCCACTTTTTGATGGGGTTGTTTGTTTTTTTCTTGTAAATTTGTTTGAGTTCAATGTAGATTCTTGATATTAGCCCTTTGTCAGATGAGTAGGTTGCAAAAATTTTCTCCCATTCTGTAGGTTGCCTGTTCACTCTGATGGTAGTTTCTTTTGCTGTGCAGAAGCTCTTTAGTTTAATTAGATCCCATTTGTCAATTTTGGCTTTTGTTGCCATTGCTTTTGGTGTTTTAGACATGAAGTCCTTGCCCACGCCTATGTCCTGAATGGTATTGCCTAGGTTTTCTTGTAGGATTTTAATGGTTTTAGGTCTAACATTTAAGTCTTTAATCCATCTTGAATTAATTTTTATAAGGTGTAAGGAAGGGATCCAGTTTCAGCTTTCTACATATGGCTAGCCAGTTTTCCCAGCACCATTTATTAAATAGGGAATCCTTTCCCCATTTCTTGTTTTTGTCAGGTTTGTCAAAGATCAGATAGTTGTAGATATGTGGCATCATTTCTGAGGGCTCTGTTCTGTTCCATTGATCTATGTCTCTGTTGTGGTACCAGTACCATGCTGTTTTGGTTACTGTAGCCTTGTAGTATAGTTTAAAGTCAGGTAGCGTGATGCCTCCAGCTTTGTTCTTTTGGCTTAGGATTGACTTGGCGATGTGGGCTCTTTTTTGCTTCCATATGAACTTTAAAGTAGATTTTTCCAATTCTGTGAAGAAAGTCATTGGTAGCTTGATGGGGATGGCATTGAATCTATAAATTACCTTGGGCAGTATGGCCATTTTCACGATATTGATTCTTCCAACCCATGAGCATGGAATGTTCTTCCATTTGTTTGTATCCTCTTTTATTTCATTGAGCAGTGGTTTGTAGTTCTCCTTGAAGAGGTCCTTCACATCCCTTGTAAGTTGGATTCCTAGGTATTTTATTCTCTTCGAAGCAATTGTGAATGGGAGTTCACTCATGATTTGGCTCTCTGTTTGTCTGTGATTGGTGTACAAGAATGCTTGTGATTTCTGTACATTGATTTTGTATCCTGAGACTTTGCTGAAGTTGCTAATCAGCTTAAGGAGATTTTGGGCTGAGACAATGGGATTTTCTAGATATACAATCATGTCATCTGCAAACAGGGACAGTTTGACTTCCTCTTTTCCTAATTGAATCCCCTTTATTTCCTTCTCCTGCCTGATTGCTCTGGCCAGAACTTCCAGCACTATGTTGAATAGGAGCGGTGAGAGAGGGCATCCCTGTCTTGTGCCAGTTTCAGAGGGAA
>NW_022097447.1:0-37070 GCF_006542625.1 Nomascus leucogenys
AACTTGTAAATTCCCCAGGTCATAAGCTTTCCCGTGGAGAGAACAACCTGGCTTTCAAGCCACGTCACTCCCAATGCATCCACAAAGCTGGGCACCCAGCTGCTGCACTCATAGCTGCAATCCACTTCTCACTTGCCTCCCACTGGCCCTGACCAAGGGAGTTTGTGCCCACCAGAGGTTATATAACAAAACCCAACTGGGGGCTTCTTTCAACCTGCAACCACTGCCTGAACTATTTGGCTGACCTCCACAGGGTTCCCTGTGAGAAACAATATGGAATGGCTTCCCTTGGTTCATGCTGGAGACTGGGAATGCATGCAACGGTCTTCCCACAGCTGGGAATGCATGCAACAGTCTTCCCACAGCTGCTTCTACTTTTATATTCCATGACCCTCCCCAAGTCAGTTCTGCACTGAGTAAGGGTAAGGCCTTCTCCCTGTGGCCTGGACTTTCAGGCTCCCTGGTAGGGGTATGTTGCTAGAGAAAATCTCTTCCCACTCATACTCTGGGGACTTGTAGCACCTTTACCTGACTCATAGTGTAGACTGTGTGTAGACTGCAGCCTGCTGTTTCCTTCAAAAGTCGTGGATTCCTTCAGCTTTCCTGTTTAGTTCCTGCATTCTTCTGAAAAAATGTTCACAGTGTAATATTACATGCATTCTTCTCAAATGAGAAGCATGCAGCAATGCCTCTACTCCATTTGGGGCAAAAAAATGAAATTTTTAAATTTCAGTAAGCCCAAATCATTAATTTTTTATTGGATCATGCTTTTGGTGTTCTAAGAAATCTTTGACAACCAAGATCATGAAGATTTTCTTTTATTTTCTCTGGATTTTATAGTTTTGGTTTACATTTAGGTTGATGATCTATTATGTAGCTTCAATTGTGCTAGGTAGGGATCTAAGCTCATTTTCTTGCCTATGGATTCCAATTGCCTGAACACCACTTGAAAAGCCTAAACCTTTCCAGCATTGAATTGCCTTGCATTTTGTGAAAAAAATATTTATGTGTGGTCTATTTCTGGATGCTCTATTCTGTTCCATTGATATGTCTATCTTCATGCCAATGCCACACTGACTTGGATTGCCACAGCTTTATAATAAGTTTTGAAATCAGTGTTATTAACCCTCCCAATCCTGTTATTTTTCAAGGTTGCTTTGTCTATTCTATATCCCTTATATCTTCAAGAGAATCTTACAATGTTTGTCAAATCCTTTCACAAAATAAAACAAAAGCAAAAGGAACCCCTGTTGAAATTTTATATGGTGTGGAATTATAGATCAATTTGAGAAAAACTGATATCTAATATTATCAAGCATTCTGACCTATTAACTAGGTATATCTCTCTAAATTCACTTTAGTTTTCAGAGTACTGACATTTATTCCTTTATATTCTTTATCTATACCAAATACAGTACCATTAAAGAAAATAGGGTTGTGATACCAATATAAAACTTTAAACCTTCCCTATATATCTCTGAAATTGTATTCTATTTGGCCAAAATATATACTTTGCCTTTGGATATCTTTCTCTTATTTAAAAGGATTTCTGTCAATATGTATTTGTTCCACTAAAATAACCGTTTTCTTAACTTGATTTACAGCATTTTACACAGTTCATTTTTATGAGAATTTTTACACACTACATATATAATTCTCATCATTTTACATCATGTATTTTGGAAGTTAAAGGTTTGGCAGTTAAAATGGCTTAAGTTTTTCAGATTCACAGCTAGTCATCAAAAAAGCCAAGTTAGAAGAATAATACCTATTTCTTTGAATTATAGGACCACTGGATTGTTTCCAGTAAATTAACTTTGAATTTTTTTCCATTTTTAGGGATGATGAATAGGGATTTAAACAATTTAACAATGAAGTGCATTTCTTATCTGCTTTGCAGTTCAGTTAGCATAAAGAAAAATTTTCTTCTACTGATTCCTAGAGGTTATCAAACAAAAATCTTATGATAATTGCCATCCTACCTATCAAAGGGCAAAGCCCAGGGTTATGATCTTATGAATAAGTAGTCAGTTTTGAAGGGACTGATATAAATTTGTGTAATCATCCCTCTAATTGTTTTATTACAATGTTTATTTTTCCAAAGAATTAAGATAAATGGTAACTGATACTACCTAATAGTTAATTAGTTTAACCTAATTAAATACCGTACATTTCAATAAAACATGTAACTCCTTCAGAGGTGCAGTTTTAACAATTGAAGTTAAATATTTCAATATGCCTGAAGTTTCAAATATTATGCCATGATGCACGCAAAAATGATTAAATTCTTCTCATTAAAAGTGCTTTCTGTTTTATACGTTTCAAGGTAAATACCATTTTATATTGCAGCATCTTATGATTTCTAAGGTAATGTTGATTTTATCTTTGATGCAGAAAGCAACTGTCGCTGGGAATTGACTAAGCTTTTTGTTGTCAAATGTTACTACTATTTTTACACCACCCTGGTATGCCAGTAAATGTTTCTCACTTCATTATCACGCCGAGGCCTTTATATATTGTTAATACAGGATGAAAATATTTATTCACTTTGGTTTGGATGTTTGTGAGCATGAATGATTGTGGGGAATCAAATGTAGTTGTTAAAAAAGAGTTCCACTGATGAATAACAAAATCCCTCAGAGCTATGGTAGAAGTATTTTAAAAAGGTACATTTATTTGATTACCACCAGACATTTGTAGTGTGTTCATTTGCTTCCCTATTAACTGACTTAAAAAAATAGTCGTTAAACCAAGACTTCTTCAACTTCCTAAACAAGACTGAGTTTTATTTAAATATAAATTCAAATGTATAAAGTATTTTTAAAATACTAAATTATGTTTTAGCATTCAGCTTATTTTGGAGTTAAGGGTTGACTAACTCTGATTGTTTGTTATGTTGCTTTTTGCTAGGTTAGAAATAAATATTTAAATATGTGGCAGAAAACCTTCTAAAGCACCTAAATGACCCATTATTAAAGATCTGACTTTTAATAATTAGACACTGAATTTGTTTAGATGTATACTTCAGAGTTTTTCTAAAATACTAAATTCCCACATTTTTACTTTCTTAACAACGTTGGACTTTTTCTAACCAGCTTTACTTGAGTTTCTTTCTAGGTTGCTTACAGGGCGAATGACTTTAATCACTGTTGTTCAGATTGATAGTATATGATGATTTAACCCTGAGAACTCTAGTGCCGTGTATTTTGGCTTCATTCCAAGTCACCCTGAGCTATACATAGGGTATACTTTGTCTTTTCTGAAATCGTGAAAACTGCAATTTCAGGTTATGTGCTACCTGCTTCAAAATAATAAACTGCCCTATCTGTTGCCTTCATGCATGAACCTATAAAGTGTTTCCCATGATTCCTTTAAAACTAAATTGGGAACGTGTTCTGTCAGTGGATATTCATTTCGGTGGATATTCATTTAAGTGTATGGGTTTGCATGCTGTTGTTATATTTGTTTTAGAAGTGGATTTTCACAGGAAACTAGCAGTGTTTCTCTGTAAAATTTAGGTCTAATTTCATGTAGATAATTATTGCTGCCTCTACCTTTTCTCTAAGTGCATATACTTGAACACACAATTACTTATTTGTACTCCAAGTTACTAAGTAGAGTTTCAAGCCAAGAGCTTCTAGCATAAAGCAGTCTCTTTGGTTAGCGTTTGAATATGGAAGCCAGACTACGTGAAGAGTATATTTTAAGATTAACAATGTTTGGAAGCACTTTTAAAATTTTTTTTTTTTTTTTTTTTTTTTTTAAACTTAGTATACTATGCAAATATTAAATACATTTACAACTCTCAGCTTCAATCAAAGGGCTTGCCTTGCTGGAGAAGATCTGAGCGATAAGAACACAGAAAGCCTCAGTGGTAAATCAGTTTGACATAAATAAAGTTCCAAATTGTTTAAATTCAGTTTAACTGAGTTTTTCAGTTTACAGAATGCCAAATGATTTGTTTAACAAAGCATTTCATGATATTTCTCTAAAGTTTCAGTAGAGAGAAAACCAGAGAATAAAAAACATGACTTCTGAAATTTAGAAAATCAAATCGAATATGTATTAGCAACTTTAATGGAGATGAGAATTTTTAATTTTCTATTTTCAATCTTTCATGTATACTCAACAACTTTTATAATAACTATAATATTTGACATATTTGGGGTGTTATATTTGAAAACTATCCTAAGACCATTTTGGCATACATAGACATTTGTATCTCTCTCTCTGTCTCTCTCTCTCTCTAGATATGGGTAGGTAGAGTTACTTATGTCATATATAAAATAGATTATCACATATCTCTTGGTTGATCATTTTGAAAATTAATTTAGAAAATATAGTTTAAAATATGTGTTTTGATGACAGCCTACAGGTCCAGAAATAATATGTTATGTATATGTATATGTGTGTGTTTAAACACATATAATATATATGCATTATCTCAGAGAATATCCTTTCAAAAAAACAGAAACTTAAAAAACTAAAGTTACTTTAAAAGAGTACATTTTTAAAAATAACAAACTGTCATTCAATTTATTGAATATGTGTTAAATCCACATTTCAAATAAGACAGGGTGAGTTTATATTGTTTTGTGATATCTTATCCAAAAGAGACAAAGCAGACTAAAAGAGAGGATAAGGGTTTGGGGGGCATAATGGTTCTGAGCCCCAAAAGTCTTTGTAAAATTTTGATGCCCTAGGGTTCAGTATCTGAGCAGGAGGCTCCACTTTCTTGTGAAACTACCCACAAGATAGACTAGATTCTTCAAACCCTTCATCTCTCTAGTTCCTGTGACTCTTGGCTTAGCATCAATGGTCAAATTAAATTCTTCAGGCTAGGAGAAATAGAGGTGGCCCTTACAGGCATCCCACCAACAAACAATCTTAGACAGTATTTTATCAACCAGGAAAGCAATATTTACAGATGCTAAAAGATAAAAGGCTTTCTAAAAAAAAGAAAAAAATTCAAGTGTCAAACATGATAAAGAAACAAAGGAAAAGGAAGAAGAAAGTTACAGAATTGGCTGACTTGAGGGTCATTAGCAAGAATTTTCTAAATCTACAATAATGATATTTCAATAATAAGTTTTTGATTAGTTAGATGGTATAATGTCAGTAGGATAGAACAGCCAAAGTTACGCTGATAGCAAGGCATTAAAAGACATTTAGGGCTGGCGCCAAGGTGGTGCCTCATTCTGTAATCCCTACACTTTGGGAGGCCGAGGCAGGTGGATCACTTTGAGCCCAGGAGTTCAAGTCCAGCCTGGGTAACATGGCGAAACCCTGTATCTACTTAAAATACAAAAACTAGCTAGGCATGATGGCAAGTGCCTGTAGTCTCAGACTACTCTGGAGGCTGAGATGGAAGACGTCTGGAGCCCAGGAGGCAGAGGTTGCAGGGAGCCAAGATTATGCCACTACAGTCCAGCCTGGGTGACAGAGCTATACCTTGTCTCAAAAAAATTAAAAACAAAGATACTTCATGGGCAGAACATAGAATACTTGTTAAACTATTTGTTGGAAGAGTTTTAAAGAAAACGAAGGAAGAAAGAAAATAAGAAAGAAAAAAAGGCTTATTTAATGAGCCCCTTCTAGATGCCAGAACAAAATATAAATTGAATAAATAATAAAAATAAATACTACCTATTTTAAGACAGAAAATATATTTGAGATGTTTCTACTCATTTCTTACTAAGAATCAAGTCAGCAATGGTGGGAAGAAATAGATATATAACAGAAATAACTCATTTATTCAAATTTATTTTTGTTAGTTCGCAGAATAAGAATGCAAATGTCTTGGATTTCATTCTCCAGCAATTAGCAGTGTATTTTTAAGCCAGCTGGAGAAAACGCTATTTCTGGGATAACTAAAATCTTGCAAATGAAAACTCAAGATCAAATAATCAGCTGTGCAAGGTGGTTCACACCTGTAATCCCAGCAATTTGGAAGGCTGAGGCAGGTAGATTGCTTGAACTCAGGAGTTCAAGACCAGCCTGGGCAACAAAGTGTGAGACCTCATGCCTACAAAAATAAATAAAATTATCCAGGTGTGGTGGTGCATACCTATAGTCCCAGCTACTTGGGAGGCTGAGATGGGAGGATCACTTAAGTCCAGCAGGTCGAGCCTGTGTTGAGCTATAATCACACCACTGTACTCTAACAAGACCCTGTTTAAAAAGGGAAGGAGAAGGAGAAGAAGGAGAAGAAGAAGAAGAAGAAGAAGAAGAAGAAGAAGAAGAAGGAAGAAGAAAGAAGAAGAAGAAAAGAAAAGAAAAAAAGAAAAAAAAAAAAGAAGAAGAAGAAGAAGAAGAAGAAGAAGAAGAAGAAGAAGAAGAAGAAGAAGAAGAAGAAGAAGAATTTGTTGCAACAAATTTTTTTGTTAGCAAAAGCAATTTTGATATAGACAAGAGATCCCTTCTCTGTAGTCCTTCAGAGATTTTTCTCTCTAGGGATTTATATTCTAGAGGCCTAAAACAAAAGTAAAAGTAGACTTAATTCATTCTGTTTCCCTGTCTTTTCTCTTCTTCTTCCTTTTAGCCTAATCACCAAATATTTATTTTTGGTCACTGGGCTAGCTGCCATGGAAGAAGAGATGAATAAGACATAGTCCCTGCTATCAAGAGGTTTATCATCCAGTGGGAGAAATAGAATAAATAAAAAAAAAAAGTGTTGTGGCTTTTTCATAAAAATATGTACCTATGGGGGGGAAAAAGGAAGCAGTTAATTATATATATTAGTCTGCTTTGTCTCTTTTGGATGGTAGTTTAGATAATTATGAGCCTATATTTGCGAAGTGGACAAAGTGAAAAGAGTGTTCCAGGTGGAAGCAACAACACAAACAAAAGCAAAGGCTTAAAATAACAGGTGTGTGCTGAAACCCACCCCACGGAAGGAGGCCATGCTTCATAGCATAAACAGGCCCAGGGAACTCAGTTTGTGACAGCAGGGAGAAATGGAGGTGTAGGTGAGGGTGGTTTTCCCTGCTTCATGGGTATATACTGCAGTGGTACCTATGGCCGGCTCAGGGATAAGGGGTGGAAAGTGAAGGGAGGATGCTTGCTTCTCTCTCCACCACACCCTGAGTTTTCACTTAAGAAGGAAAGGAATGAGGGAGCCTCTATTCCCTGTCTTTCAGAATGGGCAACCTGTTCTCTTCACCACCCCCAGCTTATACTCTTCTAGAGTGTATCTTTAACCATTGGGACTGTTTTTATCCTCAGAACCTGAAGGAAAAATACTTCATAGCCCTCTGCACAAAGGCTTGGCCAAATTATGATTTATAGGAGGGACTGGCTTGCCTCAGGAAGGGAGGATTCATTTTGATAACATCCAGAAGTTGGAACTTTTCTGTAGATGTGAGGACACGTGGTCTGAGGCCCCATATGTGCAGGCTTTGTTTTGGGTTAAAATGGCAGTCAGATTCCTCCTTGAGGTCTATCTAAGGGTTCCTAGCAAAGGGGAGCCAGATCCCTCAAGTCTTACTCCTCCAGGTCTACCCTGACCTCCCTATAGAGCTTCAGCCTCTCACTTGCCCCCTCCTAAAAATCCTTGCCCTAAACAAGCCCAGTCTCATTCCTGCCCCTCCAACAGATGCCCAGTGAATTTGGGCCCAGTGAGACTCAGGTCCTCTTCTTCCTACAGGACTTAAAGCAAATTAAGGGAAATCTTGGCAAGTCTTCAGATGATGCTGATAGATATATATGTGTCTGGAATTGGTGGGTTCTTGGTCTCACTGACTTCAAGAATGAAGCCGTTTTGACAGGGTGCTGATTGGTGCTTTACAATCCCTCAGCTAGACACAAAGGTTCTCCCAGTCCCCACTAGAGTAGCTAGATACAGTGTTGATTGGTGCATTCACAAACCCTGAGCTAGACACAGGGTGCTGATTGGTGTGTTTACAAACCTTGAGCTAGATACAGAGTGCCGATTGGTGTATTTACAATCCCTTAGCTAGACATAAAGGTTCTCCAAGTCCCCACCAGAGTAGCTAGATCCAGAGTGTCGATTGGTGCGTTCACAAACCCTGAGCTAGACACAGGGTGCTGATTGGTGTGTTTACAAACCTTGAGCTAGATACAGAGTGCCGATTGGTGTATTTACAATCCCTTAGCTAGAAATGAAGCCGCAGACCCTCGCGGTGAGTGTTACAGTTCTTAAAGGCAGCGTGTCCGGAGTTTGTTCCTTCTGATATTTGGATGTGTTCAGAGTTTCTTCCTTCTGGTGGGTTCATGGTCTTGCTGGCTCAGGAGTGAAGCTTCAGACCTTTGCGGTGAGTGTTACAGCACTTAAGGTGGCACATCTGGAGTTGTTCGTTCCTCCTGGTGGGTTCGTGGTCTTGCTGACTTCAGGAGTGAAGCTGCAGACCTTCACGGTGAGTGTTACAGCTCATAAAGGCAGTGTAGACCCAAAGAGTGAGCAATAGCAAAGAGCTAAAGAACAAAGCTTCCACAGTGTGGAAGGGGACCCTAGCGGGTTGCCGCTGCTGGCTAGGGCAGCCTGCTTTTATTCTCTTATCTGGCCCCACCCACATCCTGTGATTGGTCCAGTTTACAGAGAGCTGATTGGTCTGTTTTACAGAGAGCTGATTGGTCCGTTTTGACAGGGTGCTGATTGGTGCGTTTACAATCCCTGAGCTAGACACAAAGGTTCTCCAAGTCCCCACCAGAGTAGCTAGATACAGTGTTGATTGGTGCATTCACAAAGCCTGAGCTAGACACAGAGTGCTGATTGGTGTGTTTACAAACCTTGAGCTAGATACAGAGTGCCGATTGGTGTATTTACAATCCCTTAGCTAGACATAAAGGTTCTCCAAGTCCCCACCAGACTCAGGAGCCCATCTGGCTTCACCCAGTGGATCCCGCACCGGGGCCACAGGTGGAGATGCCTGCCAGTCCCATGCCATGTGCCTGTACTCCTCAGCCCTTGGGTGGTCGATGGGACTGGGTGCCATGGAGCAGGGGGTGGCCCTCATTGGGGAGCCTTGGGCCACACAGGAGCCCACAGTGGTGGGGGGAGGTTCAGGCATGGCGGGCTGCAGGTCCCGAGCCCTGCCCCACGGGGAAGCAGCTAAGGCCCGCTGAGAGGTCGACCACAGCAGCTGCTGGCCCAGGTTCTAAGCCCCTCACTGCCCAGGCCTGCTGGCCACTCCGAGTGCGGGGCCCGCCAAGCCCACACACTCGCCCGCCAAGACCACGCTGCGCGCAGCCCCGGTTCCCACCCATACCTCTCCCTCACACCTCCCGGCAAGCTCAGGGAGCTGGCTCCAGCCTTGGCCAGCCCAGAAAGGGGCTCCCACAGTGCAGCAGTGGGCTGAAGGGCTCCTCAAGTGCCGCCAAAGTGGGAGCCCAGGCAGAGCAGGTGCTGAGAGTGAGTGACGCCTGTGAGGGCTGCCAGCATGCTGTCACCTCTCATATAGAGGCTTTCCAGAATTTCACTCAAATATTTGAACTCTCCTGGAAAGACATTAGGTTACTTTTGAATCAGAACCTGATGGCCACTGAGAAGCAGGCTGCTTTGCAAGCAGCGGAGAGATTTGGGGATGAGCTTTGTGTTGCATATAGTGTCAGAAAAGGGGGCAAATATTATCCAACCAGAAGAGACGCAGTACCAGTGAATGACCCTAAATGGCATCCCAATGACGAAGTGGAAGGCTGGAAGTGGAAGGCTGGAAGACACTTTCAAGTGTGCGTAATGGAAGGCTTACGCAGAACTAGGACCACACCTCTCAATTATACTAAATTGTCCATGATCAACCCGGGATTTGATGGAAATCCCACTGCCTTCCTGGAAAGGCTAAGAGAGGTCTTGGTAAAGCACACCTCTCTGTCTCCTGATTCAGTCAAGGGACAGCTAATCTAAAGGATAAATTTATTACCCAGGCAGCTTATGACATCAGGAGGAAGCTACAAAAACAGGCCCTGGGACCAGAGAGTACTTTAGAGGACTTTCTGAAAGTGGCTCCCTTGGTCTTTTATAATAGAGACAGTGAGGCCCAGGAAAGAGAGAGGAAATACAAGAAAGAGGCAGAAGCTTTAATGGCCACCAGGCAAGCTCACAAACCCCAGAATTCCCAAGGTACACCTGTTACCTGCTAAAGATATGGCAAGAACAGTTATCTCTCTTCTAAAGTTCATCCGCTCTCATACAAGGTTTAATTTCTTTCACCAGGGTGTGTTGTTGTTAGTATATTTCACTTCTTGTCTCTGTAATCTGGCACTAAATTCCTTATATAATACACATGTTTAACCCATGCAGCTGGAGCATGAATGTGAATGTGGGAAAATTAAGAGAAAGGAACTAGAGAGGTAAATTAGGGCAGTTTTGAATAGCTTTGTCATTTTAGAAGTCTGGAGTTTGTGCTAAAGAGACTGGAAAGCTGTACAAGTACTTCTCATTTTGTTTAGTAATATCATTTTTGCAGCCATGTGGAAGATGGATTGCAGAGAGGTTCAGGCAGAAGGAAGGGGAGGAGAGAGACTTACAATTATCCAGGTAATAATGAAGATCTGTACTAAAGCAGTAGCTATAGCAATACAGTAATGAGAACCCACACCAAAAGATTATTTAAGGAAGTTACAACAACATCCATTGGGTGGAAGGAAAAAGGCGTCATCAAAAATTGTTTTTCTTATGTTCACCAAGACTCAAAGGCATGTAGCCAAAATTTGCAGCTTCCTTTTTTTGTTTTTTTGCAACAAAGTCTCACTCTGTTGCCAGGCTGGAGTGCAGTAGCATGATCTTGGCTCACCGCAGCCTCTGCCTCCTGGGCTTAAGAAATTCTCCTGCCTCAGCCTCCCGAGTAGCTGGGATTACAGGCATCTGCCACCACACCCGGCTACTTTTTGTATTTTTAGTAGAGACAGGATTTCACCATGTTGGCCAGGCTGGTCTCGAACTCCTGACCTCAGGTGATCCGACCTCAGGTGATCCGCCTGCCTTGGCCTACCAAAGTGCTGGGATTACAGGCGTGAGCCACCATGCCTGGTCTCTGCTTCCTTTTAATAATTGGTTGTATGTTAATGATCTTTTATTTATGTAAAAGATATGAAGAAATTCTCCATAATTCCTCTGCATTGCAGGGATAGGATGTCTTCCCTCCCTTCCCCTTCCCTCCCTCCCTCTCCTCCTCTCCCTCTCCTCCTCTCCCCTCCCCCTCCCTTCCCTCCTCTTTCTCTCCCTTCCCCTCCCCTCCCCCTTATCACCTCCTCCCCCTTCCCCCTTTCACCTCCTCTCCCCTCCCCCTTCCCACCTCCTCTTCCCTCCCCCTTCCCACCTCCTCTCCTTCCCCATTCCCCTCTCCCCTCTCTCCTCTTCCCTTTCCCTTTCTCCCCTCTCCTCTCCATCCCATCCCGTCCTGTCCTGTTCCATTCCATCTCTATTCCTGTCATCTTTATTGTTGTTGTTTGTGCTGGGAAAATCTGTGCTGGGAAAAGGAGTTTGGGCCAATTTGGGAAAAAGAAATTTGTCTCTTTGTATATCCATTTATTCATTCAACAAACATTTATGTAGTACCTACATTATGTTCCTGGAAAATGAAGAGAAAATGACCGGATCCATGGCCTTAACTTGACTATTTTACAGCATAGTGGGGAGAAGATATAGGAACTACTACAATACAGTGTAAAAATTCCGTAACGAAGGTATGTATGAGCTGCAGATGAAATGCAGAAGATAGTAAGTACTTGAGGTCAGACGCAAAAAATGAGTAATTTTCTGTGGGGAGAGGAAATCAGACAGAATAAATACATTTTATATTCAAAATTTCAGACAAATTAGGGAACCTGGCATGTTGAAAGAAAAAATAATGGCTTAGAACGACCTGAGGAAGATAGATGAGGGGTGAAACCATTGAAGCTAAGTGAGGGCCAGATTTGGAGAGGACTTCATGACAAAGTTTTTAAGAGCTATGATCTGATCAGAATTGCATGAGCAGAATAAAGAAAAGGAACTAACATCAGTTAAGCATGTGTGCTAGCTCTGTAATGACTATTTTTACTCTTTTCTCTTTTTAAGAGATGTGGATCTCTCTCTGTTGCCCAGGCTGGAGTTCAGTGGTACAATCATAGCTCACTCCAGCCTCAACCTCCTGGGCTCAAGCAATCCTACTATCTCAGCCTCACCAGTAGCAAGGGCTACAGGCACATGCCACCATATTTGGCTAACTTAATTTTTTTTTTTTTTAAGAGACAGGGTTTCACTATGTTGCCAAGGCTAGTGTCAAATTCCTGGCCTCAAGTGATCTCACACCTTGACCTCCCAAAATGTTGAGATTACAAGCATGAGCTACCACACCTGGCATGTGATTACTCCTTTGGATATAATATCTCAGTATGATCCAGTGGGAAGAGCACAACTTTGAGTCTAGACAAACTTGGGTTCAAATCTTAGATCTTTTTCACTAAGAGTTGGGCCAATTCTTTAAGTTCTTTGGACTCCTACCCTCTTCATAATGTTTAATACGTAACCTGCAGGCTTGTTATAAAGAACAGATGCTAGGTGTAAAATGACTAACATAGTAAGTATAGGTATATTGTTACTACTAATACACTTTGTTAGAGCCAAAATTCAAAGCCATGCTTCATTCCAAAGAACACACTTAACACGGACCTAGTCAATAGGAGGCTGCAGCCCTTTGGCCAGATTGCTTTGTTTAGCACTTTGTTTAGCACACTTTGTTTAGCACACAATTCATTTTGAGTACACCAAAGTTAACCCTGAGAATTATATGGGAGTTGTGATCTAGAAGCTGTGTTTTTCTGATATATTTACAGCAGTGAGGATGTAAGTGTAAAAATAACTTTTTACCACCATGAAGCATGAACCAGACAAGAAGTAGAGCCAAAATAGAAGGAGACAGAGCGAGGAAAAGGAGTTCAGCTGCACCTAAGTCAGCACAAGCAATGAGCTTTTTTTAGGTAAGTGAGCTAAATACTAGTAATAACTACAATAATAACAATAGCTTTTCTTTAACTCAACTTGCATTGAGTCTTCAGTCACTTGGATCGAATAGTACACCGACTAATTAAATTGGAATGAGCAACCTAGAAGCTCACTTTGGAATAGCAATAATGTAGAGTTGGAAGGGTTTTCATCAATAAGGGAAAGAAACTAAATATGAGGAAGTGAAGACAGTCCATGTATACTACTTGTTCTAGAAGCTGATCTATTTTTAAAAAATTACAAAGGAGAAGGTTCAGTAGCTAGAGTGGAGGCAGATTGAGGAAGTATTTATTCCTAAGATGGGAGAGACTTGAGCATGTTTATGCACAAAGGGAAAGATGCCAGTGGAAAGGAAAAGGTTGATAGTACTGAGAAGAGAGTGGATAATTAATGGCAGAAATCCAGACGGACACAGAATGTGATGACTATTTCTGTTGCCATGAAATCTCTAGTAAGGTCTAGGTTCTGCTCAGATGGTAAATTTGACTAAAAGTGTTCAATATTTTTATTTTTTATTTATATATCTATTTTGGCTTTTCAGCATGTCTAATATTTTGATGTCTCCTCTAATCTTGTCTACTGTCCTAAAATCAAGTGAAGTCTGATAATACCCCACTGTCCCCACCAAAAGCAAACAAACACAAAAACAAACAGAACTAAACTAAACCTCTCTATTCAAACTAGTAGAGATCTTCATGGCCAAATAATACCCCAGATTACTAAAGGCGTCTCAGAACAGTCATTTTGCAGGATTTTAGTTTCTGCTTTACTTTTTTGCCTGCGATTTTGCACAATCAAATGCACAAAAACAATGGGAAAGGGGATTACGTCAAATGTACGAAAGAAATGGCAGGAAGCCAGTGGGAAAGACATGCCCTCCACATTTGGCAGAAGGCGTGCTGGGAGGCAGTGGCTTTGCAGAGTGATGAGTCACACTTGAACAGAGGCTCTGGAAGGAATTAGTTCAAGAGAAGGCTGGAGAGCTCCCTGAAATGTATGAGTGCCTCAGGCCATTAGCAATGTGTGTGTGATCACAGTGAGACAAAGGAAACCCTGAGATCCGCAGACTTTCTTTCAGGAACCAGCAGAGTGTCCCTAGCTGCTCTTTCCTCCGTGGTGGGTGTAAAACCACAGCCCTTCTGTTTCAGTGGGAAAATGTTTCAAGAGGACCACTTTTTAGAAAACTTTGTCTGGGCCAAAGAATGTAATATGAGTGTAAAATACGTAAATAGATAAAGCAAGCCATGACTCTGAAGGAGAGATTTGATCTGCTCAAAGGTCAATTGGGCCACAAACTTAATGAGCTTGAGAAAGACAGGACAAGAGATGAGAGAGAAGGAATCTGTGTGTTTAACTCTGAATCAATTAACAAAAACAAGTAAGTGTCTGACTGGCAGCAAATTAGCTAGCATATGGATGAACCCTAAAATAACCAGGCATAGAACAAAACCAAATTTAAATATCAGACTTATCTATTGAACAGTATTGCAAATATCAAATGCCTTGCACTATAAATCTAAAGCTCCCAATTCTTATGCTAGTAAACTGCTGAATATTTAATACCTTGAGCAGGGGTGGGCCACCGTTTTGAAATAATGTTAAAAGTAAATAAATATAAACATCTACATAAATAACAGCTATGCTACTGATCCTGTTTATGTACAGTTTCATGGCATTCATGTAACTTTCAGAACAGTAGTAAAATTCCAATTCTACAAGAGTGAATTTATAGTTTAAGCTTGTGATATAGAATAACAACTCTTTGTTATACTGTATATTCAGATTTGGCCAGAAAATAAAAGAGAAGTGAGGTTTTCATAGGCTGAATTATCAAAATGTCACCTAAAACCCCACAAATTGGTTTTTAAGTGAAGTGCTATGAAATAAATAAAATTCTCTAGTAGACAATGCCATTGAGTTTGTCAGTTAGTTTATAAAGTATCACGTGATAGAGCACTGTGTTTCTAAAGCATTAAATAATAGATCAAATGCTGTGGCTATTGAAGGACGGATCAGTGCTGGATCACCTAAAATGGATTAAAAAAAACTGCTAGTGTAGAGTCAGTTGTGCAATAATGTCAGAATGCAAGTTCAGAGTGTGCCAAAACATCTGCTAATTTCTAGCTGTTATAATATAAAACTTACTTTTTTCATTTCAAAAGACCAAAAAGTACTTGAGATGAGAGGAGGGAAATGTCTTCACTTTGGGGACTTATAGCGAAGACACAAAGCCCTTACAATACAATTGTGATAAGATGACTTGAACATTTCATTATTCTACTTTCATTTACTTAGGAGAATAACCTTGACACTAAATTAATGTAGAATAAAATGGAAGTTTCTACAAAGTGTAAACATCTCTACCATGTAACTAGAATGATGTCAGCAAAACTAGTGATCTCAAGCCAACAGTGAGCTGTGGAAGGTTGTCCTCTAACAGCAATTGAAGAGAGTGGGCTGGTTTGGCTTTGACTTTTAAAAATTACTAGAGATGTGTGTTCTATGTCTGTCCTGCCATTTGAAAGGCACGTGTGTACATGAGAGCTGATAGTGTCCATTCTCCTTTTGCACGATAATTCTTGGCCCTTTGCCTGGTTTACTTTAGAGTTTGTATTACCTCATTATTTATATTTTTCTCCAATGTCCTGCTCTGAAGAGCTTTTCCTGAATGTGATTTTTCTGTCTCTGTCTTCAGAGTTGGCCATGCAGAAATCTAGTAATGTCAAACCATTGCCCTCGAGGATGTGATAATAATGACTTTTGCTTGGAGATGGCAACCAGTTAATGCAATATACTCAGGAGGGCTTTTGAAAGACTGCAATACAATTTCCCCATTTTACAGATAAAGAAACTGAGGTGTATTTAAAAATGGAAGAAATAACAATTTTAATGGTCAGATGCCAAAATATTAAGGTAAATGAGAACAGCTGACATCTGCTATGCACCACATCCTGTGGGAGATGCTAGGCTTTTTAAGTATGTTAATTCTAATTATTCCATTAACTTTGTAAATTAAACGGGACTGTTTCCATTTGTTGCTAGGGGCCAGGGCTGGGATTTGACCTCAAGCCTGTCTCCTTCCAAAGTCTGTTCTTTATCATACCACACAATGCTGCCTCCCCATTGAAAAGATAAGTTTATTAGGTTTTTAAGTAGTAGATGGCTTCTTAAAGCATTTTATTAACTATTGTTTTATCTTCAAAGAATCTTTTCAGTTTAATAGGTATTGCTAACTTTTTGTTATAGAAAAAGAAACTGAGGTAAATGAAGACCGACTGACTTTGCTTACAAAGGTTAATCACATTATGGGAAATAAAATTCAGGTATTTTGTGTTGAAAGACTGTGCCATTTACATTGTCTATTTCAAGTATTCATTTTTGGATAAGCCCAAAGCAGTTAAGGTCAATGATACATATATAGGGATTTCCACAAATAACCACATAATTTTACATGCCATTACCAAGACTGTAGGTAAGAGGTACTATTGTATATTGTAAAGAAAAATACAATTAAATGTTTCCTGACAGCAGGAACCCTACATCCTCAACAACTAACATAGTGCCTTGACAAATAGTAGGTATTCAATGACTATTTGCCAAATGAATAAAGAATAACTTAATAACATTCACAGTTAGAGGGAACTCATTAGTGAGGATAAAAGTGAATAGACAACATTGCTTTGCATTTGAAACAAACTGTAAAGCTGCAACTTCTTAGCTTGTCTGTTAGGCCACTGATGAAAATGAGAGAATACATTCTCTCAAAAAGCTTCACTGGGAAAATATGGTCTGAGAAATAATTTTTAATTTGAATATGCACAAAATCTAAATTCGTCTATACACTAAGAATTCCATAAGTGGTATATCCACTATTCAGTGGATACACCAAAAATGGCCATATGTCCTAAGAATTTGTTCTTTCAATCAATAAACAAATTTTGTGGAGTGCCTATAATGTGTTAGTCATGGTTCTAAATAGTAGAAAAATGGTAGTAAAAAAAATACAGAAAAATGTTTCCCTCATAAACCACACATTCTAGTATAAGAAGTGAGAATAAACAAACAGTTAAATATATATTATATCAAAACAATGAAGAAAACCAAGCAGGAAATTAGTACTGGTGTGTATATATGTGTGTCTATATGTAAGTAGGTGCAGTTTTAAATACAGTAGTGTAGGAGTCCTCACACAAAAGATGACATCTGGCCGGGCGCCGTGGCTCATGCTTGTAATCCCAGCACTTTGGGAGGCCGAGGCGGGCGGATCACAAGGTCAGGAGATCAAGACCACGGTGAAACCCTGTCTCTACTAAAAAAATACAAAAAATTAGCTGGGCGTGGTGGCGGGCGCCTGTAATCCCAGCTACTGGGAGAGGCTGAGGCAGGAGAACGGCGTGAAGCCAGGAGGCAGAGCTTGCAGTGAGCCGAGATTGAGCCACTGCACTCCAGCCTGGGCGGCAGAGCGAGACTCCGTCTCAAAAAAAAAAAAAAAAAAAAAAAAAAAGATGACATCTGACTGAGGATATGAAGGAGGAAAGAGAGATGTAAGTACTTGGGGATGGGGGAGATGATAGGAAAGGCATTTTTGAAAGTGGACTAGTGCATGCAAAGTTCCTAAAGCTGGAGAGTGCTTACACTGTTGGAGAAGAGAAAGAAGAATGGTGCTGGAAGAGGGAGCATGGTACACAACAAAGTCAGAGTGGTCAGATGGGGATAATATAGGGCCTTACACATGGTTGTAAGGGCTCAGAATTTTCACAGCATGGGAAATCATTAGTGGGCTTTGAGCAAAAGAATGGCATAATTTGTGCTTCATAAGAATTTCTCCCACTACTTACTGTTTTTTGAATGGCACAGGGTCAAGAGTAAAAGCTATTACAATGATCCACGTGAGAGATGATAGCAATGAAGTGGTAAAAAGTGGTCATATACTGAATATATAGTTGAAGGCAGAATTGCCAAGATTTGTCAAGGGACTGGATATGGGGCAGAAAATAGATTAGTCAAGGATGACACAGAGGTTTTCAGCTTGAGCAACTGGGACGTTTGAGTTGCCATTTACTGAGATGGGAAGGGGTCGAAGAGGAGATTTAAGAGATTAGGAATTCAGTTTGGAGATGTAAAATAGGAAGCTGGGTGTGTGAGCTCAGAGGAAATGTCTAGGCCTGATATATAAACTGGAGAGTCATCGGCTCCTCAGCCTATAGATGTTACTTAAAGTACTAAAACTGAATGAGCTCACCAGTGAAAGTCTAGTTGATAGATAAGAGAAGTCCACAGATCAATCCATTGCAAGAGTGAGGATAAACACTGAGAAATAGCATCCAGTGAAGTAGTAGACAAAGCAGAATTTAAAATTTAAAAGCCAAGTTATACAAGTGTTTTAAGGATATTGATGAATGGTGCCAAATGTTGCTTAACAATCATGGAGGTGAGAACAGAGAACTCATCAAAATAATTAACAATGGGAGATCATTCCTGACCTCAGCAAGAGCTGTTTCACTAGAGAGATGGGGCTGACGTGGTTTGGCTCTGTGTCCTCGCCCAAATCTCACGTTGAATTGTAATCCCCAGTGTTGAATGTGGAGCGTGATGGGAGGTGATTGGCTCATGGGGCCAGTTTCTTGTGGCTTAGCACCATGCCCCCTTGGTACTCTCCTCATGAGTTCTCATGAGATCTGGTTGTTTACAAGCATGTAGCACCTCTCTTCCCTCTTGCTCTTGCTCCTGCTGCCACCGTGTGGGATATCTTATTCCCCCTTTGCCTTCTGCCATGATTGGAAGCTTCCTGAGGCCTCCCAGATGCAGAAGCTGCTGTGCTTCTTGTACAGCCTGCAGAACCATAAGCCAATTAAACCTCTTTAAAAAAAAATTACCCAGTCTCAGGTCTGTCTTTATAGCAATGCAAGAACAGACTAAAATAGGGCCAAAAATCTGAATTAGATTGGGTTAAATAGAGAATAAGAAGAGAGGAATTGAAGGCAAAAATAAATATACAATTTTATATTTTGATAAGAGAAGAGCCAGTGGGTTAGTGAAGATATCAGGGTAACGGACAGTGAGTGTCCATGTGAAAACATCTACCAGCACACCTAGGAATAGTATGACCACAGCAGAAAAATCAGCCATCATGTTATACGGCTGTGTGGAAATCTATGTTCCTGGCTGGAAGACATTTCTCAGAGTAAAAAGATGAAGGAAAACTTAACTGACACATTTGAAGATATACAGTATTTTCCCTGTGACTGACCCGTTAGTCCGGTGGGCCTAATGAATGGTTTTAGGAATTGGAGAATATTAGGTGACAAGGTCAGGTTAGGAGATGTACAGAGCAATATGGGTTTGGGGTCCCAGAGACGGGTAACTACCTAGGAGTCAAGTGCTTCTCTGACTAATATAAACAATAATAGATAATCTTAAGCAAATCATATGGACAGGGTTGTGAGTAATGGAGATGAGGGAGGAGGAGATGGGAGTATTGCCAGGAATATACGGAGTGCTGGAGCATTTGTTATGTGATACCTAGACTTGCCCAAATTTTCTTCTCTTTCTAGATGGTAGATTTTTTTGGAACTTTCTGCCTGACTTCAGTTTTCTTGTAGTGTACTATATAATAGTCATTAAGTAAATATTTGTTGAAAAGCAGAATAGAGAAATAAATATATGATTCCAGAAGATGATAAAATGATAAATGCAGCTTCATCCGAAAGGGGGTGGAGTAACATGTGGCAGACGAAGTCTCCCATTAAAAACAACTAGAAAAGCCACGTAAGATCATAATCAGTTTGATGATGTTGTAAAATCAGTTTGATAAGCAAGTAAATATAGAAGGACTAAGTCAGGAGATTTGGATTTGGAGTGCATGGATCTTGTGGCTGATTTTCTCATCAAAACAATTGTTAGATTCTGGAGCTGCACAGGATTGAAGATAGCAAACAAACTGATGTCCAATATCTAATAGTTCTTGAAGTAACTCGCGATCCCCCCTATTTTGGGGATATATAGTCACTGGAATGAATAACCAAGGACCCTGTGGGAGGGACATAAGGGAATCATCACAGTACACTCTTGCCATTATGTTACAGGGTTCTTCTTACTGTGGATCTCTGGGGCCTAAATAATGGCCCTCCAAATCTGAAAGCTCCAAATCTGAAAATTGTCTCAGACCTGATAACTGAGGAAGGCTTACGGTATTTTATTTGGGAAATCGCCCTCATCTCCCTACCCCTCCATTCATGCTTTGTTGTTTTCATTGATTTGGAGCAGAACCTTTCCTGGCTGCATATTTCTTTTACTGATAGGGATGGCATACCCTATTAATGGTCTGCATGGCTCCCTGTGAGTCAAGCTTGCTTTGCTTGGCTCCTACTTCATTCATCTTTCAACCTTGCTGGTCATTATAATAATTGCATAACCATAATGCTAATGATAATTGCTTAACTTATTATTAAGCCCTGCCACTTGGTCTCTATTATTGGGATGGGGAAGCCCAAGCATCATCTTCATGGTTATAAATGAGCCCAGCTCTGTGACTGCCTTTCCTACTGACATTTCTACCTTGCAGAACAAAACATCTTCTGAATATTTTAGTAATGCTGGTGCCCCTCATGTCAACGCCTACCTGAGGGCCTTCATGAACATGTGGTCCTTTGGGCCTTCTTGTGGAATATAATTTTCTGATGGGTGATGGGTCTTTCAGCCTTATATATTTATTTGACATGTGCCCATTTCTTTCAGCCTCTCTTTCCCTTCCTATACTATCCGTCAGAATAATTCAAGCATTTCCACCTTGCTGAGAGTTTTTCACTCCTTTTTCCAGACTTCTATGAGCCAAGCAGTGAGTTTTCCGCCATCTCCGATGTCCTAACTAGAGCGTGTAGTCCTGCTATAATTTGAATGTTTTGACCCCTTCAAAATCATGTTGAAACTTAATGCCCAATGCAACAGTATTAAGAGGTGTCACCTGTGGGAGCTGATTGAGTAATGAGGGCTCTTCCCTCAGGAGTATGATTAGAAGCCCCTATAAAATGACATGACAGAGGGAGTTCACCCCATTCTTGCACATTTCAGCCCTTCTGCCATGTGAGGACGCGTAGATGGTATCATCTGTGAGAAATGGGCTCTCATCAGGCAATGAACCTGTGGGCACCTTGATCTTGGGCTTTCCAGCCTCCATAACTGTGAGAAATAAGTTTCTGTTTTTTTAAATTACTTGGAGACTTCTGGTTCCAAACTGGTGGCATAGACACAAGCTGGCTTTACTCCCCAACCCCCTTTCCCCCAGAAGACCAAAACCAAATATACAGCACTGAGATTATCAACGGCAATATATCAAAACTCAAATGTGAGGATAAGTCAATTTCCTGGGTCACAGATAATTTAAAAAAAAAACTCAGTGGATGGTAAGAGAATCAGATTTTTATATTTATGACACCCCTCCCCTCACTCTGCCTGGCACCAGACATGTGGAAACTTTTCCCCAACTCATGGCTTCTACACTGGAAAAGTGAGAATAAAGTGAACAACCAGCTTTCCCACCATCTTGGGTTCTTTAGCAGGTGACTCGTCCATGCCTCAACCCAGGAGAAGCATTCCGAGTGCCTGAAGTGAGACGTATCCCTGAGGACAGCCAGAGACAATGCGGGGAAGTGAGACTACCAACTCCAGCCCTGGAAACTCTGCTCTGTAACTCTGTCAAAGGAGGTACCAAATCATAGTGGCTGTTTGGCAGCATCATACTGTAGGAAGTATGTTCCACAGGTCTCCTGGGCATGGACTACTAGCCAGCCTTTCCACATGGCTGGACCTCCCTTTGGGGCCTCCCCAGTTCTAGATAGGCAGCACTCTGATTGGTTAGTAGAGCTGACAGAAATCTGGGCTTTAGGCACCATCTAGTGCCAAAAAGGAGGCAGTGACTTAGAGAACAAATGTAAGACATTCAACAGGTAAATTACAAAGATTCTCTAAGCAAACATAACCAACAGTAACCAAAACAAGGCAGTCAGAGAAGTCTGGAATAAATAATCCTTAAATGCAAAGACATAGAACTATAGCCACAAGAAACAATAGCAAAGAAAGAACGATGACCTCCCCAAAGAGACAAAGCAAGAAAATAGTGACTGACCCTAACAACATAGTAATATGTGAGCTCTCTGACCAAGAATTCAAAAGAGCAGTTTTAAGGAAACTCAGTTTCCTCAAATATCAAGTTTAGATATTTGTCCCCAACCAATTATCATATTATATTGTAATCTCCAATGCTGGAAGTGCAGCCTGGTGGGAGGTGTTTGGATCATGGGGGCAGATTTCTCATAGCTTGGTGCTGTCTTCATGATAGTGAGTTCTCACAAGATCTGGTCATTTAAAAGGGTGTGGCCCCTCCTTCCTCCATTCTCTCTCACTCCTGCTTTCGCCATGTGTAAAGTGCCTTCTCCCACTTGGCCTTCTGCCTTTATTTAAAATTCCCTGAAGCTTCACCAGAAGCCAAGCAGATGAACATACCATGCTTCCTGTAAATCCTGCAGAACCATGAGCCAGTTAAACCTCTTGTCTTTATAAATTATGCAGTCTCCAGTGTTTCTTTATAGCAATGCAAGAATAGACTGATACACTCAGTGATCTCCAATATAACACAAAAACAATTCAAAAATTGTCAGAAAAATTTAACAAAGAGATCTAAATAACTTTTAAAAGTCAAACAGAAGTCTTAGAACTGAGAAATATATTTGCTGAACTAAAAGTTTATTAGAGGCTCTCAACAGCAGAATCCACCAAGCCAAAAAAAAAAAAATCAGTGAGCTCAAAGCCTATTTGAAATTACACAGTCAGAGAAGTAAAACAGAAAAAAGAATGAAAAGGAATGAAGACAATTTCCACAAAATATATAAACTTACCTCAAAAAGCCAAATCTGAGAATTATTGATGTTCAAGAGGGAGTTGAGTAGGAGCAATGGGTAGAAAGTTTATTTAAAAAAGGAATAATAGAAAACATTCCTAAACTTGAGAAAGAGATCAATATCCAGGTACAGAAAGATTAGAGAACACCAAACGGGTTCAACCCAAATAAGACTACCCCCTAAAATATAATAATCAATCTCTCAAAGGTCAAAGACAAAAAGAATTCAAAAAGCAGCAACAGAAAAAAAGGCAAAAAACTTAGGAAGAAGCTCCAATTCATCTCCCAGCAGACTTCTCAATGGAAATCACACACACTTGGAAGTAGGGGGACAATATTTTCAAAGTTCTGAAGAAAAAAAAACCTGTCATTCAAGAATACTTTATCTTGTAAAGCTATTCTTTATATATAAAGGGGAGAGAAAATCTTTCCCGGATAAACAAAAGCTAAGAGAATTCACCGTTACCAGACCCTTCTTACAAAGAACTGCTAAGGGAGTTCTTCAAAGTTTTCTTTCCAAAAAATACACTAATGTGCACAAAGAAACATTTGAAGACATAAAATCCACGTGTGAAATTAAATACAAAAACAAACTCAGAATACTTCAATACTGTAATTGTGGCATACAGTCCCCTTACAATTCTAGTATGAAGCCTAAAAAATGAGTCAATAAAAAAACAATAATAGCTAAGTTACAGGCAATATACAAATATGTACATTGAGACAACCAAAAGTCAAAATGTGAAGTAATTGAGTTAAAATGCAGAGAAGTTTTTAGTTTTTTCTTCGTTAGCTTTTACTATTTTTTTGTAATATAAGTTATCTATTTAATGTAAGTTGTTATATCTATAAGATATTTTTGTAAGCCTCATAGTAACTACAATGCAAAACCCTAGAACAGATACACTAAAAATTAAAAGCAATGAATTAAAACATACTACCAGGGAAAATTACGTAGCCATGAAGGATAACAGCAAGAAAGGAAGAAAGAGAGGAGATAAAAAACAACCAGAAAACCAGCAACAAAATGTCTGTAGTAAGTCCTTACTTACTAGTAACAACACAGAATGTAAATGGACTCGGTTTTTCAATTAAAAGACATAGAGTGGCTGAAAGGATACAGAAGCAAGACTCAAATATGCTGCCTATAAGAAATCCATCTCACCTATAAAGAGGCACACATAGACTAAAAGTGAAGGGATGGAAGGAGATATGCCAAGCAAGTGGGAATCAAAAAGAACAGGAATTGCTATACTTACATCAGACTACAAGTCAAAAGTGACTACAAGTCAAATAGAAAGAAGGTCACTATATTATGACAAGTGGGTCAATACAGCAAGAAGATATCACAATTATAAATAGCTATGAACCCAACACCATGGCACCCAAGAATTCAAGCAAACATTAATGGAACTAAAGAGAGAGATACACTGTAATGCTACAGTAGGGGTTTCAACACCTTACTCTTAGTAATGGACAGATCATCTAGATAGAAAATCAATAAAGAGACATTGGAATTAGACACTAGACTGCAAAGACCTAACTGACATTTACAAAACATTTCACTCAATTGCTACAGAATACACATTCCTTTCATCAACATGTACAACCTTCTCCAGGACAGACCATATTTTAGGCCAGTAAAACAAATCTCAACAAATGTTTAAAAAGTAGAAATCATATCTAGTATCTTTTCTGACCACAATCAAATAAAACTATAAATCAATAATAAGAGAAACCTTGAAAATTACACAATCACATGAAAGTTAAACAACATGCTTCTGAATTACCAATGGGTCAATGAAGAGATTACAAGGGAAATTTAAAAGTTTCTTGGAACAACGTAAAATGGAAATACAGCACACTAAAATCTATGGGAGACTGCAAAACAGTACTAAAAGGGAAGTTTATAACAATAAATGCCTACATTTAAAAAGTTGAAAGCCTTCAAACAAACAACCAAACAATCCACTTCAAGGAACTAGAAAAGCAAGAACAAACCAAACTCAAAATTAGAAGAGGCAAAGAAATAACAAACATAAGTAAAGAAATCAATAAAATTGAGAAAAAAATACAGAAAATCAATATAAAACAAAAAATTCTTTTTAAAAAAAGAGAAAATGGACAAACCTTTACATAGACTAAGACAAAAAGGAGACAAGAAACAAAGAGATAAAATAGAAATAAAAAGGGGACATAACATATGAGACAACAGAAATACAAAGAATTATTAGAGAATATTATGAACAACTATATGCTAACAAACTAGAAAACCTACAGGAAATGCATAAATTCCTGGACACGTACAACCTGTCAAAATTAAACCATGAAGAAACAGAAAACCTCAACAAACCAACAATGAGTAATGAAATCAAAGCTGTAATAAAGTCTCCTGTCAATGAAAAGTCCAGGACCTGCTGGCTTCACTGCTGTATTCTACCAAACATTTAAAGAAGAACTAATGCCAATACCCAAACTCTTCAAGAAAATTAAAGAAGAGGAAATACTTTCAATCTTATTCTGAGGCAAACATTACCCTGATATGAAAACCAGACTAGAACACACACACAAAAAAGAAAACTACTATCCCATATGATTGAGAAACATAGATGCAAAATTCTCATGAAAATACTGAAACGGAGGCCAGGCGCAGTGGCTCACACCTGTAATCCCAGCACTTTTGGAGGCCTAGGAAGGCAGATCATAAGGTCGGGAGTTCGGGACCAGCCTGACCAACATGGTGAAACCCTGTCTCTACCAAAATTACAAAAATTAGCTGGGCTTGGTTGTGTGCACCTTAATCCCAGCTACTCAGAAGGCTGAGTCAGGAGAATCACTTGAACTCGGGGGGCAGAGTTTGCAGTGAGCTGAGATTGTGCCACTGCTCTCCAGCCTGGGCAACACAGCAGGACTCCATCTCAAAAAGAAAAGAAAATACTGCAAACTGAATTCAAATTATTAAAAAGATCATCTACTATGATCAAGTGGGATTCACCCAAGGGAGGCTGAACACAGGATGGTTCAACATGAACAAATCAATAAACATGAAACATCACATCAACAAAACCAAGACAAACACCATATAATCATTTCAATAGATGCTGAAAAATCATTCAAGAAAATTCAGCATATCTTTATGATAAAACCCCCAACAAAGGTATAGAAAGAACATACCTCAAGATAATAAAGGCTGTATATGACAAACCCACAGCCAGCATCATATTAAAAAGGGAACATTTAAAAGCCTTTCCTCTAAGATCTAGAACAAGACAAGGGCAGCCACTTGTATCACTTTTATTCAACAATATACTGAAGTTCTGGCCAGAGCAATTAGTCAGGAGAAAGAAATAAAGGGCATCTAAATTGGAAAGGAAGAAGTCAGATTGCATGAAGATGATGTGATCTTATATTCAGAAAAACCGAAAAACTCCACCACAAAACTGTTAGAACTGATAAACAAATTCAGTAAATTTGAAGGATACAAAAATCAACATACAAAACCAGTGGTATATATATACACCAGTAGTAAACATTCTATAAAAGAAATCAAGAAAGCAATAACATTTACAATTGCTATAAAGAATATAAAAGACCTAGGAATCAATTTAAACAAAGAAGTGAAATATCTTTACTAGAAGAACCATAAAACATTGATTAAAAAAATTGAAGAGGGCACAAAAAAATGGAAATATATCCCATGCTCGTGGATTGGAAGAATTAATATTATGTATTAATAATACTATCCAAAGCAATTCACAGACTCAATGCAATTCCTATCAAAATACCAGCGATGCTTTCCACAGAACAGAAATTAATATGGAACCAGAAAAGACCCTTAATAGCCAAAGCTATCCTGAGCAAAAAGAATAAAGCTAGAGGTATCACCCTACCTGACTTTAAAATATACTACAAAGCTATAGTAAATCAGCATGGTAATGGCATAAAAAGAAATACATAGACCAATGGAACAGAATAGAGGACTCAGATATAAATCCACCTATTTACAGTCAACTCATTCAACAAGGTTCCAAGAACATACAATTGGGACAGTCTCTTCAATAAACAGTGCTGGAAAAACTGGATAAACATATACAGAAGAATGAAGCTAGACCCATATCTCTTGCCACATACAAAAATCAAATCAAAATGGATTGTAGACTTAAGTCTAAGACCTGAAACTATGAAACTACTAAAAGAAAATTGGAGGAAATGCTCCAGTACATTGATCTGGGCAACAGTTTTTTGTGTAAGACCTCATAAGCACAGGCAACAACAGTAAAAATAGACAAATGTGATTATATCAAATTGAAAATCTTCTGCACAGAAAAGAAAATAGCAAGGTGATGAAACAGCTCACAGAATGAGAAAATATTTACAAATTATTCACCTGACAAGGAATTAATAACCAGAAAATATAAGGAGTTCAAACAACTCAATAACAAAAGACCCAAATAATTCAACTAAAAATGGGCAAAATAATTGAATAGACATTTCTCAAAAAAGACATACAGATGGCCATATGAAAATATTGTCAGCATAAATTATCAGGGAAATGCAAATTAAAACAATAATAAGATATCATCTCCAACAACAGTTAGAATGGCTTTTATCAAAAAGAGGGAATAACAGATGCAGGCTAGAATGTGGACAAGGAGAACTCTATCTCCTCGTACACTGTTGGTGGAAATGTAATAGCACAGCCACTATGGAAAATGGTATAGAGCTTTCCCAAAAAACTGAAAACAGAACTTCTATAAGATCCAGCAATTCCACTACTGGGTATACATCCAAAAGAAAGGAAATCAATTTATTGTCCAGTTATCTGTACTCCCATGTTTATTGCAGCACAATTTACAATAGCCAAAATATGGAATCTGCCTAAGTGTCCATCAGTGAATGAATGGATAAAGTACATATGGTAAATATACACAATGGAATATTATTCAGCCACAGAAAAGAATGAAATTCTGTCATTTGCAGAAACATAGGTGGAACTGGAGTCATTATGAAGTGAAGTAGGCCAAGCACATAAAGACAAATATAACATATTCTAACTCATATGTGTGAGCTAAAAAGTGGACCTCATTAAATAGAGAGTAATGAAGGTTACCAGAGGCTGGGAAATGTAGAGGGGAAAAGGAGACAAAGAAGGGTTTATGAATGAGTAAAAATATACCTTTAGAAAAATAAAACCTAGTGTTCAGTAGGTTGACTATAGAAAACATTAATCGATGATACATTTCAAAATAGCTAGGAGAGAATAATTTGAATGTTCTAATGTAAAGATAAATATTTAGGTGACAGATATCCCAATTACCCTGATTTGACTACAGATGAATGCATCCAATTATATGTACCCCCAACTATATACATCTAATATGTATCAATATAAAGAAGTGAATCAAATTACCCAGTGTCAGGTATTTTGTTGTATCGGTGGAAACAAACTAAGACAAGTCTTGTGCCCCAGAAAGTGCATCTAAGTAAACAAATTATTGCTTATCTATTCTTACATCATAGTTCCCTTGACCAAGCAACATCAGAATTCAATCCCAGGATTACTCACAGGGATCACCGTTGTATTCTTGGTGTGATTTTTTTTAGATTGGTAACATATTCCTCCCTTATCAGGCCAAGTACATCCCCTACTAGGTTATGCTGGATTTAACCCTCATTATCATCCTCATAGCCATGTGAGTGGGGACAGATTCTGAGAGACACATCTGATACTTCATTGAGGGGAGATTCTTGCAGCATCTTCCAGCATAGTAGAAGTGCCAGCTCTTGCTAGGGCAAGATGAGCTACGTCTGCAAGCCCAAAGGCTCACAGGGAGTTGCAGAATTTACATTTCAATGTCCCCTGTCCACGTGTCTCCATCTCGTGTTTCAGAATCTCAGGTTTATTCATCCGGGCTGGGTTCTTCACAGAACAGGACTACCTTGGTTGAAATTTCAAATGTCTCTGGAATGCTGCAACTCCAACGATTAAGTCTTCAGCCTGTGCCTCAACTGTGTCTGCCCTCCCAACACAGTTGATAAAAGGATCATTGTGAACTATCAGAGCTTTACAGAGAAGCTATCTGGCTCTCACACAGCTACCAACTGCTTGTTAACAGCCTTCACTCTTTCTGATAGGTGTCAATATAACTTAGCAATAACTAGTCAACTCTTCTGAGTATTTAAGCATTTTCTTCCCTGCCTCTTCCATATGTTTCAAATATCGACATCATTACACCTGTGACAGCATGTCTTTCCACTAAAACATTTTCCCAGTTCAACACCAGAGAAATCTCTGCCAATTGAACTGGAACTTTGTGCCAGGAATTATCCATGCTCACTTATTAGGGAGGACGGTGTCCTCTTCACCTGCTGAGAGGTCAGTGAGTGAGTCAGTCTTCCACATCCCCATCTTGAGACCTGTTTTCTTGGACTATCCTGATACTGTTTGTGTTAATCCAGATACTGCAAGAAAAAGACATTAAGGCCATGTCTTTAAACTTGCAAGAGTTTAAAAGAGGAAATGCTTAAAGGCAAGAGGCCTGAGGAGCCTAAAAGGTCTGTCAGACCACAGATGAAGGAGAGAGGAAAGAAAGTTCAGGTGGAAGCATGCTTGCAAGTCTGACCTTCAAGTGAAAGAGAGAAGGAAGAACATTAAAACCATGGAGGACTGTCTCTAGAGCCTATGCTTTGCATTATAAAAACATACGACATATAAAATGAGTAGACCATGCTTTACTTAACATCAGGGAAATTAGAATGAGTATATTAGTTGATCCAGTGCCTTTACAACAAAATATATATGCTTTCTCTTCCTGAAGTTTAATCATTCCATGGTATTACCAATGTTTGCTTGTCTTTGCTCAATAACCTCCACTGTATGTCTTGTAGTGTATTTTGAAAACTGTAATATTATTAATTTTGCTAGTTAGGTGAATGAAGATATAAAAAATTTACTTATTGTTTAGGCACTATCTGATTCACTTAAGAATCAACTCATGTAGACATGACTATATTAATATTAATTTATAAATAAGATTTCATCTTAAATCTCTGACTAAGCCTGAAGTTTATTTTAATTGAAAATTTAGACTAAATTTTAAAAAGTCGGTCAAAAAATAAGTCAAACTATAGGCTAGGAGAGGCATATCTGGTAAAGACTGTTATCTAAAATATAGAAAGAGGCCAGAGGTGATGACTCAAACCTGTAATCTCAACACTTTGGGAGGCCAAGTTGGGAGGATTGCTTGAGATCAGGAGTTCAAGACCAGCTGGGAAAACTAGGGAGACCTCGTCTCTACAAAATATAACAAATATATATTAGCTAGACATGACAGCATTTGCCTGTAGCCATAGCTGCTTGGGAGGCTGAGGAGGGAGGATCAGTTGAGCCCAGGATGTCAAGGCTGCAGTGAGCTGTGATTGTGCCACCATGCTCTAGCCTGGGTGACAGAGTCACTTTGTCTCTAAAAATAAAAAAAAATAATTTTAATTTTTTTAAGTCTGCTCATTTCAGATTTAGTAAAAAAACAAAAACAGGCCGGGCGCGGTGGCTCACGCCCGTAATCCCAGCACTTTGGTAGGCCGAGGCGGGTGGATCGTGAGGTCAGGAGATCGAGACCATCCTGGCTAACATGGTGAAACCCCGTCTCTACTAAAAATACAAAAAATTAGCCAGGTGTGGTGGCAGGCACCTGTAGTCCCAGCTGCTCGAGAGGCTGAGGCAGGAGAATGGCATGAACCTGGAAGGAAGAACTTGCAGTGAGCCGAGATCGCGCCACTGCACTCCAGCCTGGGCGACAGAGTGAGACTCTGTCTCAAAAACAAAAAAACAAAATACCAAAAGCAAAAACTTCCCAAAATAAAATATACAATGAACTCTTAAAATCCAACAATTAAAAAAAAAACAATTTTTTAAATGGGCAAAAGCCCTGAATGTATACCTCATCAAATAAAATATTCAGATGGAAAATAAGCATAAGAAAAGATGCTTAACATCATATGCTGTTAGGGAATTTCAAAACAACAATGAGGTACCCTACACACCTTTTCAAATGGCCCAAATCCAAGACACTGACTATACCAAGTGCTGATGGGGGTGTAGAACAAGAATATTCATTCATTGCTGCAAAATTGTTCAGCTATTTCTTACGAAACTTACCATACAATTCAGCAATTGTACCCATTGTTATTTAATCAAATAAGTTGAAAATTTATGTCCACACGAATGCTTGTGCATGAATATTTATAGTAGCTTTATTCATTATTGCCAAAGCTTGAAAAAACCAAAATGCCCGTTAGTAAATGAATGGGTAAATAAATGGTGGCACACCCCGAAATTGGAAAACTGTTTAGCACTGAAAATAAATGAGCTATCAAAACATGAAAAGACATGAAAGCAATCTTAAATGCATGTTACTAAGTGAAGGAAGCCAGTCTGAAAAAGGCTACATACTTTATAATTCTAACTATATGATATTCTGGAAAAGGCAAACCTATAGAGTCAATGAAAAGATCAGTGGTTGCCGGAGGTTATTGAGGAGGAATAAATAAGTAGGCAAAGCATAGACAATTTTAAGTCATTAAAACTATTCTATTGATACTATAAAGGTAAATGCATGTTATTATACATTTGTCCAAGCCCATGGACTATACATCAAGAATGAACCCTAATGAAAACTATGGACTTTGAATAATAATGATATGTCAGTGTAAGTTCATCATTGTAAAAACAGGTACCACTACATTGTGGGATACTGATAGTGCAGAAGGCTTGTGTGTGGCAGGGTGGTGGGGTGTGGGGTGTATATGCGAACTCTATGTTGTGCACAATTTTACTGTGAAACTGAACTGCTCTTAAAGTCTACTGAAGAAAAAGGAATTTTCTAGTGGACCTTAGGGAAAGATGTTCATCCTTGATTAAAAAACGTGAGTAGGATTTAAAAAAACTCTTAAGTCTTGGTGTTCCCTAAATGTCTGCTTCATTAATAGTCAGAAGAGGACTTTTTGTTGTGATTTTTGTTCATGGTACTGGTGAGATAGATCAATTTTATAATTGTCTGGTTTCTCACAAGATCTCCATTATCATCTTGTCTGTGTATTTATGGCAAATATTCTTCCACTTAGGAATCAGATCTACTAACTTCTGAGAAAAATCAATGCATTTTATATGATGGCTGTTGATGTGTCACCTTGAATAGTCTGAACCACAGCGCCAAGAAATCCCTCTCAAGTATGTTTAGGGTGGGCTCCCAGGGGCTCAAGAGACTTGGAGAACTAAAGGGAGCAGCAGCCATTGTTAGCATACATATACCTTGTTCCAGTTATTCAGTCAAACACTGATCTATGTCTTTGTGAAGGAATTTTATGAATGAGATTAAATATTCTAATTGGTTGACTTTATTAAAAAGGGAGATTATCTTGTGTGGGCCTGATTTAATCCGTTGAAAGGTCTTTAAGTATGCTGAGGCCTTCTCTCAGTAGAGCCTCCCACTAGTGGACAACAAGCCTTAGCTCCTGCCTCTGGGCTTCCGGCCTGCTCATGACCTTCCCTTCCTGCCTGCCTGCCCAGCAGGCTTTGGGATCCTATAATTATATCAACAAATAAGACATAAAGTTGCTCACATCTATATATAATCTCCTACTGGCTCTGCTTCTCTGAACTCTGACTGATACTTTTCTTTCACTGAATATCTAATATTTCATTGAAGTCTGAACTTTGATAAAATTCAGGATGGAAAAGTAGGAAGGGAAAAGTGAGATAAAAAATAGGATGGAGGGAGAAAAGAAGGAAGGGTGTTTTTATTATTGTACTTTTATGTTCAGATGTTTAAACACCTTTTTTAAAAAGGAATGCTTATTTTGTCTTTCAAATGATTATGTTCAACAACTTTTGACATCTTGTCTAAAATTGCATATTAACTATATGCTAGTAATAGATATCAGTATTGAATCAATAACACTAGGAATATGTGAAACATCAACATTTCCCAGAGTGAACGCTTGGTTTTGTATTCAGTTTTGGATTACAGGCCAGAAATTTTCCTGCTAATAGGTTTATGCATGATAATTCTCTACAGTTTAGTGTAATTAGTACTTTCCTACAGCACATTCTCTTATAACCTACTCAATAGCATCCAAGTAAAATAGAATTTCTCTTTTAATTAGTGAACACTGGAATACCAATGTATTGGTCCATTTTCATGCTGCTGATAAAGATGTACCTGAGACTCAGAAGAAAAGAGGGTTAATTGGACTTACAGTTCCACACAGATGTGGAGGCCTAGAATAGTGGCAGGAGGTGAAAGGCACTTCTTACATGGTGGTGGCAAGAGAAAATGAGGAAGATACAAAATCAGAAACCCCTGATAAAACCACTAGATCTTGTGAGACTTATTCACTACCATGAGAAGGGTATGAGGGAACTGCCCCCATGATTCAAATGATCTCCCACTGGGTCCCTCCCACAACACATGAAATTATGGTAGTACAATTCAAGATGAGATTTGGGTGAGGACACAGCCAAACCATATCATTTCACCCCTGGCCCCTCCAAATCTCATGTCCTCACATTTCAAAACCAATCATGCCTTCCCAACAGTTCCCCAAAGTCTTAACTCATTTCAGCATGAACCCAAAACTTCACAGTCCAAAGTCTCATCTGAGACAAGGCAAGTCCCTTCTGCCTATGAGCCTATAAAATCAAAAGCAAGCCAGCTATTTCCTAGATACAATGGGGGTACAGGTATTGGGTAAATACAGTCATTCCAAATTGGAGAAATTGGCCAAAACAAAGGGGTTACAGGGCCCATGCAAGTCTGAAATCCAGCAGGGTGGTCAAATTTTAGAGCTCCAAAATGGTCTCCTTTGGCTCCAGGTCTCACATCCAGGTCATTGTGATGCAAGAGGTGGGTTCCGATGGTCTCAAGGAGCTCTGCCCCTGTGGCTTTCTCCCAGCTGCTTTCATGGCCTGGCATTGAGTGTCTCCAGCTTTTCCAGGCCTATGGTGCCAGCTGTAGGTGGATCTACCATTCTGGGGTCTGAAGGATGGTGGCCCTCTTCTCACAACTCCACTAGGCAGTGCCCCAGTAGGGACTCTGTATTGGGGCTCCAACCCCATTTTTCCCTTCCACACTGCCCTAGCAGAGGTCCTCCATGAGGGATCCTCCCCTGCAGCAAACTTCTGCCTGGGCATCCATATCAACCAACACTCCAATCAAAATAATAAACAAAAAATAAGTTTTTATTTAAAATAGTGAAGTAGTAAAGTTTTATATTTATCTCAAAAAACATATACTATAAAACATTTTTTAACTTTTTTATAGATTTATAATTTTAAGCTATATTAAATATATGCAGAAAATATGCTAAACATCACAAATTTGGAAGAAAAAGTAGTTGATTTTGCAATCGGCAAGAATTAATATAGAATTCATTTGCTTATCTGGGCACCGTGGTGCATGCCTATAGTCCCAGCTACTTGGGAGGCTGAGGTGGAAGGATTGCTTGATCCTGGGAGGTAAAGGCTTCAGTGAGCCGAGATCACACTACTGCCTCCAGCCTACATAGCAGAGTGAGACTCTGCCTCAAAAAAAAAAAAATCCATCTGCTTATTTACTTTCTAACTAAGCAATGAGGGAGAGAGAGATAGTGGTTTCTTTTTTACACAGGTTAAGCATCTCTAATCCAAAATCCAATATCAAATGCCCCCAAATCTGAAATTATCTGAATGCTGACCTGATGCCACAAGTGTAAAGTTCCATGCCTGACCTTCTGTGACAGGTCACAGTCTAAGCACAGGCACACAATGTAGTCTATTCAGTGTCCCCAAGATAAAAAAGACTCTCCCAGCCCCTTCAATGATGATATATCTTTTTTTTGCACAGGCCCAGATTCCCCATCTAAGCATGCTCTCAAAGGGAAATAAAATGGCATGTGTGCAGGCCATATTGGCCAATGGCAAGTTTCCCACTGTGTTACTCTGTTCCTGAATCACTATAAAATACCTGAGACTGGGTAATTTATAAAGAAGAGGTTTAATTGGCTCATAGGCTGCAGGCTGTACAAGAGTGGCGCCAGCATCTGCTCAGCTTCTGGTGAGGCCTTAGGAAGATTTTACTCATGGTAACAGATGAAGTGGGAACAGACACATCACATGGTGAGAGAGGGAGCAAGAGAGAGAGAAGTGGGAGGTTCCCGACCTTTAAACAACCAGGTCTTATGTGAACTAACTGAGCAAGAACTCTCATCACCAAGCGGATAGTGCTAAACCGTTCATAAGGGATTTGTCCCCATGATTCAATCACCTCCTACCAGACCCCCACCTCCAATATTGGGAATCACATTTCAACTTGAGAGTTGGAGGGGAAAATACTGAAATTATATCACCATGATGACCCACATGGGGCAAAGACCTATGAGCATTTCTCTCTGTGGATTTTTGTTCATTTTGTTTGCATATTCTTTGTTCTGTGGTGTAAAGATATTGTTGAAAATGTCAAAAAGGCCCACAGATACCCCATGGGTAACAGTGATAAGAAAAAGAGGAAGCGTTTATGTTTATCTGTAGCACAGAAAGTCAAGCTGCTGGAGAAACCCAACAGTAGTGTGAGTATGAAACATCTCACAGAGAGTGTGGTGTGGAATGACCACCATATATGACCTGAAGATAAACTGTTGAAGTTCTACCCTGAAAGTGACAAACAGCCATTAAAGGAAAACACTACATACAGCTAAAATACGGATCTCAGTCATGTATTGAAAGTGTAGATCCATCAGCGTCACAGTGAACACATGACACTTAATGATATGCTGATCATGAAACAAGCAAAGATCTGTCATGATGAACTGATAAAGGGAACTGTGAATGTTCAATAGGCTGGCTGTAGAAGTTTTTTAAAAACACATAGCATTAAATTTTTAAAGAATTGTGGTGACAAAGCATCTACTGATCTTGAAATAGAGGAGAAACTTATTGACAAATTTGCCAGGGTCATTGCTGATGAAATTTTGACTCCAGGTCAAGTCTATAATGCTGATGAAATATCACTGTTTTGGTGTTACTGCCCCAGGAAGACACTGACTACCGCTGATGAGACAGCCTACAGTAATGAAGGATGCCAATAACAGAGTAACTGTGTTGGATGTGCCAATGCAGCAGGCATTGCATAAGTGTAACTTGCCATGATAGACAAAAGCTTGTGTACTCAGTTTTCCAGGAGTCCATTATTATGCTAACAAAAGGTGTGGATCACAGGGATATCTTTTCTGATTGGTTTCTCAACATGTTTTACCAGTGGCTCATACATACTGCAAGGAAGCTAGATTGGATGGGGACTACAAAATTTTGTTCTTTCTTGACAACTGTTAATCTTCCGGTGAACTTCTATCAAGAATAATGTTAACGTCACGTGCTTCCCCCAAATGGTACTTTATTAATTCAGCCATATGACAAGGGTACCCTCAGATCAGTGAAAAGTAAATATAGCAACACTTTCTTGACAGCATGCTAGCAGCAGTGAAGAGAGGCCTAGGTGTGAAGTTTCCAAAAGGAGTTTACCACAAAGGATACCATATATGCTGTTGTGAACACTTGGAACACAGGTTCTAAGATACAGTTGTGCATCCCCAGCACAACCTTTGCCTACAACTAGTTTAGTGATGATGATGATAGGTAGTGAATTTGAAGGATTCCGTATATCGAATGAGAAAAAATGACGTCAGACATACTTACATATGCAAAAAACTTACCTTCAAGTGTTAGTAGCTGGAAGAAGGGTATAATAAAGTTTTTAACATCAAGAATAAAGCTCCAGTGTTCATTCATTGACTGTGAGGTAGCTGAAATGGTCTTGAATCAAGTGATTATGACACTAGAGGCAATGAAGATGACATTGTTAATACTGCAGAAAAAGTACCTCTAACAACATGGTGAAAATGTGCGATGGGTTTATTGAAGGACTGGAGCAGTGTGCATTCATAACAAAAACAGGAAGTTGTGTCAGTTTATAAAATCAAAGGGAGACTCCTGAGACAAAAATCCTGCATAATAAGGCAGATAACTGGAGGAAACATTTAAAACTCTATCCAGCAGAATGTCTCCTCAACTGTAAAGGACCCGGTTTCTGGTCCCTCAACTTCTTCTGACATTTCTTCTTACCTACAAAAAATAAATAAATAAAATGCAATTTAAAGTAACCTTTTAATCAAAACACAGCATTGTAGTAGAACTGAAAG
>NW_022097448.1:0-52259 GCF_006542625.1 Nomascus leucogenys
AGCTATGATTATGCCGCTGCATTCCAGTCCTGGTGACAGAGTGAGACCATTTAAAAAAAAAAAAAAAAAGTCCTAAGGAATCTACAAAGTCAATACAAAAGTAAGTGAATTTAGCAAGATTACAGGATACAAGCTTAATACGGTTAATACCAAATTGTCAATGTGGTTTTGACCTTTTTTTTTTTTTTTTTTTTTTTGAGATGGAGTATTACGCTCTGTTGCCCAGACTGGAGTGAGTGACACGATCTCAGCTCCCTGCCATCTCTGCCTCCTGGGTTCAAGCAATTCTCCTGCCTCAGCCTCCCTAGTAGCTGGGATTACAGGCGTGAGCCACCACACCAGGCTAATTTTTGTATTTTTAGTAGAGACAGGATTTCACCACGTTGGCCAGGCTGGTCTCGAACTCCTGACTTCAGGTGATCTGCCCACCTCGGCCTCCCGAAGTGCTGGGATTACAGGCATGAGCCACCGCGCCTGGTTAGTTTTGACAATTTTATTAACTTGTATCCATGTAATCTGCTAGATGGCTATAGTCGAACAGCAGATAATAGTGTTGGTGAGGATGTAGAGAAATTCAGAACCCTCACAGAATGCTGGTGGGATAAAAGTTGTAGCACAGACTCCTCTAGGAAAAAAACAGTCCAGTATTCTCAAAAGGTTAGATTACAGAGTTACTATTAAACCTAGCAATTCTACTCTAGGTATTTACCAGGAGAAATGGAAACATGTTCACACAAAAACTCTGCACCAAATGCTCAAGAGCAGTATTTCCTAATAGCCGAGAGTGAAAACACCCAATACCCATCCAGTAATGAAGGAATAAATAAGATGTGGTATATAACATATGATGAACACTGTTCAGCAGGAAACAAATTAAATACGCTACAATATAGATGAACCTTGAAAACATTATGCTAAGTGAAAGAATTCAGTCACAAATACACACTGGCACGAGCTGATTTATATGAAATGACAAAAACTGGCAGACAAAAGCGGATTCGTGGTTCCCTAGGTTTCAGGGGGCAGTTAGGGTACCTTGTTTATAATTCACATTATATAATATCTTTGTTAATAAAAATTCTCAGCAAATGACCCAAGAAATATAGGAAAACGTTTTTTTACCTGTTTTCCGACACTGTTATGTCAAACTGTAGGGGAACACCTTTAGGAACTTTCATGATGTCACTTTGCTCCCCGCTTTGTTAAAAATGAAGGTACAGCAGTACGAGTTAATCTGGTTTCTGTGTTCTATTAGAAATATTAAAATATCAGAGCAGCTTAACAATTTGAAAAGGAAAAATAAATTCATTTGGTACTTAAGACATCTTGTACACATGTTCAAATGTATTAGGGGCCATTTTATTTGTGTTCTCAAAAAAAAAAAAGTGTCACTGGCTACTCTAGACTAAAATATGTATTTTGTCAGAGAATATCTCTTTTAAATGAACTATAAACTTTTCAACAAGTTGGAATGTTTTGGTGATTCCTAACTCTTGATCTTCCATTAAAATAAAGCAACTCTCTAAAGTCCTAGGTACCCATCCTACATTCTTTTCATTTCAATTTTAAGATGGCTGGATGGATAGGCACTGTGGCTCGGGCCTATAATCCGGTACTTTGCGAGGCCAAGGCAGGAGGATCGCTTGAGGCCAGGGGCTAGAGACCAGCCTAAGGACACAGCAAGACCCATTTGTACAAAAAAAAAATTAGCTGAGTGTGGTGGTGCATGCCTATGTTCCTAGGTGCTCAGGAGGCTGAGGCAGGAGAATTATTGGAGCCCAGGAGTTCGAGGGTAGCAGCGAGCTATGGTGGCGCCACTGCACTCCAGCCTGGGCATCAGAGTGAGATCTTATCTCTGAAAAAAATCAAGAGATGGTTTGAATAGAACATAAGCTCCATAAATTGACAAAGTTTATAAAGCAATAAATTTAAAGAGAAGGTAGGTCTGTATGGTCTGAAAAATAAAGACATCGAAAATATTACAGGGATTGAGAGAAGTAGCATGTTATACCATCATCTCGTTTATTATTATACACAAAAATATACATATTGGGTCGGGTGCAGTGGCTCACGCCTGTAACCTCCGCATTTTGGGAGGCCAAGGCAAGAGGACTGCTTGAGTCTAGGAGTTCAAGACCAGTCTGGCACAAACAAACACACAAAAAAGCCAGGCATGGTGGTGGGCAGCTGTCGTTCCAGCTCCTCAGGACTCAGGAGGCTGAGGCAGGAGGATCGCTGAGCTTTGGGAGGTCAAGGCTGCAATAAGCCATGATCATGGCACTGCACTCCAGCCTGGGTAACAGAGCCAGAACTTGCTCCAAAAAAAAGGGTACATAGAGCATACATGCACATAACTTTTAAAAACACAAAAAAACACTGTTCAAACGTGGTGATTTAGGGCTGCAGAATCAGGAATCAAGAAAGCTCTTACTTTACACCATATACTGTTTCCATACTGTATCACAGGTATTACTTTCTTCCTGGTTTATCCTAACTTGGACATCATTCTCTGAGCAGAAGTCCAATACTTTCTTATGATCTCATGTAATGAGAGGTTGTAATTTTTGCAAAAAGAAAGAAACAACTTACACTGGGCATTGCACTGCTCCAGGATTGTCAATAGATACAGTCAAAATTCCTCCATTTGTAGTGGAAGTTCGCCATCTGGTTTCAAAAAAAATCAAAAAAATTCATTAAATGTAAGTTGATAAACCCTATGTATATTCAAAATAAAAATAAACATTAAAAATAGCCATTACTTTTTCTTAGCTTGTAAGAAATAAGTACCTGAACCCCACCATGATATAATGAATCAACATCTTGGGTGCAGAACTGGGCATCTGAATTAATTTATTTAAATATTTTTCAGTGTAATAAATATATAAATTTAAAAAATCAAATAGTACAAAAGAACTTCTAATAAAAAGCAACAGTGCCTCACCCCACTATTCTCCTGTTTTCCATTCCTACTCTCCAGAGGCAGCACTTTTAACCTTTCTGTTTTTACTGCTTGCTGGTTACTTCCAATTCACTAAACAAGATGCTTACATAGTAAAAAAAAAACCTTGCTGCAGCCAGGCACGGTGGCTCCCACCTGTAATCCCAGCACTTTGGCAAGCAGAGGCAGGTGGATCATGAGGTCAGGAGTTCAAGACCAGCCTGGCCAAGATAGTGAAACCCCATCTCCACTAAAAAAAAAAAAAAAATACAAAATACAAAATTAAGCCGAGCGTGGGGTGTGGTGGTGGTATCTGTAATCCCAGCTACTCAGGAGGCTGAGGCAGAGAACTGCTTGAACTCGGGAGGGGAGGTTGCAGTGAACTGAGACTGCACCACTGCGCTCCAGTCTGGGCGACAGAGCGAGACTCCATCTCAAAAAAAAAAAAAAAACTTCCTACGATGAATAAAGATTTAGTTCGTCAAACTATCCTCCAGTTTCCTTACCTACCTTGAAACATTTTGATGGCTGTATCACTATTTCCGGGCCTTTGTAACTTAAAATACTTAAATCTCTGTTTCTTTCAGTAGAATCTCTTGACCCCACCCCCAGCTTGTGTGAAAGGATAATAGTGCCTCTATTCCTTCCCTCCACCTCTGACCCTTTGTACCTCTCACTTTCTGTCAGCTCTTCCTTTACATTCACATTAGTCAAAATCGGACATTTACAGTATATTCTGTTCTCAAATTAACTATTTTGTGCTTCGTCTAACAGGTTGATTCTCAAAGTTCAAAACAAATAACATTATATGATCACGATTATGTAAATATTGTTCACTGCAGAAGCAAAAAGGCTACAATTATTATTTCTTTCCCCAAGGCTTCTAATGTCATGACCCCTGTGCTAAAGAATACTACCTGTATCAGTTTCACAGTTTCCTAACACTCCCAATTGCTAAAAATCATGCCCCATAGTTGGCACCATATCTGGACCCTGACCATGTTTTGCAGCCAGCTCTCTGTATCCACAGGTTCTACATCCATGTATTCAATCAATTGCAACTGCAGAATGAAAACAATCCACGGATATAGAGGGCCAACTGTAAGGGACTTGAGTATCTGAGGATTTTAATCTCTTCAATGGGCCTGGAACCAATTTCCCTGAGACACAGACGGCCAACTGTATATATTTTGTTTTCCAAAAAGTAGTCATAATTTTAAATAGTTTAATCTCAAAACCTAATCACACTGATGGAATTAGTATGTTACAACTCACACTTAGGAGGTATGATTATAACAGGATAAATAGATTTTCAAAAGATTTTTTATAGGGCTAAGAAAAAAAGACTATGAAAAGGAAAACTATTGTTTTTAAAGTTGGACAAATTTTCCAAAAGCTCTACTGAATTTTATTCTATTCATTCCCTAAATAGGTTCATTTGTATGAAAGCAGTTATAGCAAAAAAAGAAGAAAAAAAAAAGCTGTTTCATTAAAATGGAATAACCAATAAAAAATAAAAATAATAAAAAAAGAAGTAATCTACCTGGCACTAAAACTGTTACAATATCGACACATGAAAACTCAAAAGGTTTTTGGGGAAAATTAACAAAGGACAAAACAGGATTTATTTTAGGCTCAATTTTTAAAAATTTTTTGGAGACAGTCTTTCATAGCCCGAGCTATGCTGCTCAGGCTTTTGTGCACTGGCATCAAGCTGTGTTGCTCAGGCTGGTGTGCACTGGCATCAAGCTGTGCTGCTCAGGCTGGTGTGCACTGGCATCAAGCTGTGCTGCTCAGGCTGGTGTGCACTGGTGATTGAGCTATGCTGCTCAGGCTGGTGTGCACTGGAATCAAGCTGTGCTGCTCAGGCTGGTGTGCACTGGTGATCGAGCTATGCTGCTCAGGCTGGTGTGCACTGGTGATCGAGCTATGCTGCTCAGGCTGGTGTGCACTGGTGATCGAGCTATGCTGCTCAGGCTGGTGTGCGGGATGGCAGCTGCTCGGTGTGTGCACTGGCATCGAGCTATGCTGCTCAGGCTGGTGTGCACTGGCATCGAGCTATGCTGCTTAGGCTGGTGTGCACTTGCATCGAGCTATGCTGCTCAGGCTGGTGTGCACTGGCATCGAGCTATGCTGCTCAGGCTGGTGTGCACTGGCATCGAGCTATGCTGCTTAGGCCTGGTGTGCACTGGTGATCGAGCTATGCTGCTCAGCTGGTGTGCAGTGGCGATACACAGGTGAGATCATGGCACTTCACAGCCTTGAACTCTAGGGCTCAATCAATTCTCTGGCTTCAGTCTCCCAACTAGCTGGGATTACAGGTGTGTAGCACCACTATGCCCAGCTTTCAGATTGAATTTTATTTTGGGTTTCAATTAATTTCTTCTGGACTGAGGTACATGATAATTGGGTAGTTAGTATTCTGGGAGTTTTGAAATAACATTTTGAAAAACAAATGGAAACTTACTGACGAGTTCTCTTTGCTACTACATCGTCTAGCAGTTGTTCTGTATTCAACTGGGCCTGAACCTGAAGGGAAAAAAAAGCAGTAGGTCCCACAGAAAGCAGAGGATTTGAATCCAAAGAGCAATCCTGCTCTAGAACTTTATAACCCAGTGGGCGTGTGCATGAATGCAGAAGAGGGGCCTGTGCTATTCCGGCAACACTTCCCTGTTGGAATTCCTATATGAGAACAAGTGGCAAATACAGGTTTATTCCCAAATAACAAGTTAAATTCTTATAAGACATTGCCATTGAGGGTAAGAAAAGACGGGAAATAAAAAACATACAACAGAAAGAACTAATCTACTACCACGTGCCTCACGTCCTGAACCCAATGCTGCCTATGACTGAGGCTTACTAAAGGTGGCTGCTCAGGATCCTCTTTGGGAAAAAACAACAAACAAACAAAAACACCGCCAAAGTTTTTAAATACCTTCAGGCCTCTTCTGAAAAGAAAAGTTGCCTGACGAGTATCTTTCTGATGATTTAATTTATTTCCACTCCTGGTAAAATTAGCTGAATGTTATTTCTGCAACAAAAACACATAGGCCATGCTAAGCCATTTAACTACTTTCAAACATCTTGAGGAAAAATAAGCAAAAATAGTTACATTCATAGGCTGCAAACATGAGGTGCAAGAAACAAACAACTCTGAATTATTTCCTTATTAACATGAAGCTACTGAGATTTGATTAACAAATACCTCCCTCCGAAGCAGAGCACATAACCACCTGTTAATTTCAAACCACTTTATCTTCCAAATATTCAATCCTCTAATATTCCATATATCTTCTGAAGACATTAATAATCACATTTTTAGTGCTATTTCCTATATTTGGTGAAAACATAACTTTACAATTTACAGGATTAGTACAAAGAAAAACTACACATAGGCCAAACTCAAGACCTAAAATAAACTGAAGACCAAAAATAAAGAGAAAGGTTTGAAAAATACATCTCCTCCTCCAGCTTTCTCTTCCTTCCTCACTCAGAAACCGTTATGTATTAACATAAACCATAGAGACCAGGCGTTATGGCTCACACCTGTAATCCCAGCACTTCGGGAGGTTGAGGTGAGTGGATCACTAGAGGTCAGGAGTTTGAGACCAGCCTGGGCAACATGGGTGAAACCCCGTCTCTACTAAAAACACAAAAATTAGCCAGCCTTGGTGGCACGTGCCTGTAGTCCCAGCTACTCAGGAGGCTGAAGCATGAGAATTGCTTGAATCAGGGAAGCAGAGGTTGCTGTGGGCCGAGATCACGCCACTGCACTCCAGCCCAGCGACACAGACTTCATCTCAAAAAATAAACCACAGAAAACTTACACTCTTCTATTTCTTGTTCTTTCATGCACAGAACAATGCTCTTAATTATGTTTGACTTTCACCAATTCTTTTTTTAATTTTACTTAAAGTTCTGAGACACGTGCTGAACGTGGAAGTTTCTTACGTAGCTATACATGTGCCATGGTGGTTTGCAGCACCTAATTTCTTTTGTTTTCTATAGGAAGTTAGTGAAGTATGAAAAATTAAAATTTCATATTTATCTATGAAATATTCAATCCTCTAACATTCCATGTCTTCAACTGATGTACTGATAAACATGAAACAATATGTAAACAAGTGTTTAACAGATTCCCTAGTCTTACCTCCAATCTTTCAGAGATTCAAGTTCAAAATTGCCCTGGCTAACCCAATTAACATGTAAGTCTAATGTAAATCATGGGTTCTTATTTGAGAAGGTCCCCTTTCACAAAAGGTATTATCAAGTGATTCCCAAAAGATGATGGTTAAAACTGCAATTCCAGCCATTCCATTTTTTGTTTTTTATTTTTATTTTTTTGAGACAGAGTCTCACTGTCACCCAGGCTGGAGTGCAGTGGCACTATCTTGACTCACTGCAACCTCCGCCTCCCAGGTTTAAGCAATTCTCCTGCCTCAGCCTCCCAAATAGCTGGAACTACAGGCATGCACCACCACGTCCAGCTAATTTTTGTACTTTTAGTAGAGATGGGGTTTCACCATGTTGGCCAGGCTGGTCTCGAACTCCTGGCCTCAGGTGATCCACACGCAGCGGCCTCCCAAAGTGCTGGATTGCTGGCATGCGCCACCACATCGGGCTAATTTTTGCATTTTCAGTAGAGATGGGGTTTTGCCATGTAACTCCTGACCTCAGGTGATCTGCCTGCTTTAGCCCCCCAAAGTGCTGGGAATACAGGCATGAGCCACTGTGCCCAGCCACTGCATTTTTTAAAAACCTCATTCCAGGTTTTGTTTGCTGAATTATCTTCCACGAAAGATAAATAAATAATACTAGAAACTGAATAAGGAAACTTCACACCTCATCAACTTCATCTACTTTGTCCTTACAGAGAACAGAATGCCATAACAACAGATCATAATTTTTTCTTTTCTTTCTTTTTCAGAGACGGGGGTCTCACTATGTTGCCCAGGTTGGCCCTGAATCCTGGGCTCATGTGATCCTCCTGCCTCAGCCTCGTAAGTAGCTGGGACCACAGGCACATGCCACTGCACCCAGCTCACAGGCCATAATTTTGGTTTTTATTATTGAATTTAGTATAAAAATAATTTCAGTTTAACAAGTGTTCATGAAGAATTCTTCCTTTCTAGTTTGATTTTTCCACAAATAACATACATTGTGATTCAGTGTTCTAGTAAGAGCCATCCAGACTGAGTAATAAATTGAGCTTTCAGAATTCCCAATTTTGAATAATTCCCACTGAGATGTTAAGAGTTCTACCAGGGCTGGGCACAGGGGTGCATGCCCGTAATCCAGCACTTTAGGAAGCTGAGGTGGGAGGATCACTTGAGGCCAGGAATTGAGACCAGCCTGGACAACATGGTGAGACCCTGTCTCTATTTAAAAAAAAAGAAAATTAGCAGGGCATGGTGGCATGTATCTGTGGTCCCAGCTACTCAGGAGGCTGATGTGGGAGGATCGCTTGAGCCCAGGGCGGGCCGAGGCTCCAGTGAGCAGTGATGGCGCCACTGCACTCCAGCCTCAGCAATAGATCGAGAAGCCTTGTCTCAACAGGGAGAAAAAAAAAGAGAGTTCTACTGAAGTGATCAGCTTTTGCAATTTTATTCCATATGTCAAAGAGGTAAGAAGCAGAGTGATGTTTTTTAAAAAGCTTATATCGTTAAATTCATCAGTAAGAATTCATCTAATAAACAAGCTATTACTGGATACATCCATGTGGATGTTCAGATAGACATCCCAAATATCTGTCTTGAAAATGACCAGATAACTAAAAAAATCACTGCAAATCCATTCTCACACCACTTAATGCAGGAAGTGTTTTTAATGCAAAATAACACATCATTATATTTGAGCACTTACTTTCTGCTTAGCTGGTTAGGTCTCTTGAGAACTGCTACTGGTTTCCTCTGCCCTTCATTTTGTCTCAGAAGATTTGCCTTCCTTTTTAACACTGGAAAATATTGTTCTATATTCTATCAGAAGGCAAGAAACTATGTTAATCAAATTGCATTTTTCTATATACTCTATACAATAAACATTCTGATGCAGAATCAACAAGGATTGACAACTGCTTGAATGTGTAGATAAGGGAGACAGAGAAACAACTTGAAACTGTACAGTCTACATGACTGAAAAGATGAAAACCCACATTATATTTAAAATATGTGAGGTACTCGGGGGACCCACAGGTGATGGAGAATCGTGGCTCTGGAACTCAAGAGAAGAATCAGAGAGCCAGAGATATTTAAAATATGTGAGGTGCTCAGGGGACCCACAGGTGATGGGGAATTGCAGCTCTGGAACTCAAGAGAAGAATCAGAGAGCCAGAGATATAAATCAGGGAATAATTTATATAAACATGATTTTTGATACTAATAGATTTTAAAAAGCCAAGTTCCAAAACAAATGCATGCCAAAAAAAAAAGAAAAACTGGGGAACTTATGACAGCAAAGACGCTGGAGTAGATATGGTTAGAGGCGAAAAGTATCATAAAAAACAAAAGCACATGAAACATCCTCTTTTTCTTCCTCCACATGTATAAATTAAATCCATCATTAAAGCCTAATTCAGATATCCATATTGTCCATAAAGACTTCTCTAAAGTTCTTGACAAATATGCACCTTATCTTATACTTTATCTGGATTCTTCTAGTAAGTATATGAGAAGTACTTCCTAAATATCCATTGACCAAATCACATTAAAAAGTCTTAATTTGGCCAGGCACCGTGGCTTACGCCTTTAATCCCCACACTTTAGGAGGCTGAGGCAGATGGATCACGAGGTCAGGAGTTCGAGACCAGCCTGGCCAGCATGGTGAAACCCCGTCTCTACTAAAAATACAAAAATTAGCCAGGCGTGGTGGCACACACCTGTAGTCCCAGCTACTAGGAGGCTGAGGCAGAGAAGTGCTTGAAACCAGGAGGCGGAGGTTGCAGTGAGCCAAGATTGCACCACTGCACTCCAGCCTGGGCGACAGAGTGAGACTTTGTCTCGAAAAAACAAAAACAAACAAACAAACAAACAAAAAACTCTTAATTTTCGGCCAGGCACGGTGGCTCACACCTGTAATACAGCACTTTGGGAGGCCAAGGTGGGCAGATCACTTGAGGTCAGGAGTTCGAGACCAGCCTGGCCAACATGAAAATTAGCTGGGAGTGGTGGCACACACCTGTAATCCCAGCTACTCGGGAGGCTGAGGCAGGAGAACTGCTTGAACCTGGGAGGTGGACATTGCAGTGAGCCAACATCACATCACTGCACTCCAGCTTAGGTAACAGAGCAAGACTCTATCTATACATAAAAAACAAAAACAAACAAACAAAAAACTTACTTATATTTGAGAATGTGGAAATTTAGGTATTCTTTATGAATGGCAATGATTTTTATTTAGATATTAAATTTTTTATATCAGTCCCAAAGTACCACATAAAAACAAATAAAATTCTCTCTTAAGCTTATTCACAGAAATGTCAGTACAAATAAAGGAAAAGGATATCTAATCCAGGATTAAGCCATCATCCTACCTTGTCACTTAGAGGTGGACGATTCATAGGACTAATTCCTTTTCGAATTCCAGTTGTTTTCCTAGCTGCAAGGCCAGTGATAACCCCATTAGGACGTCTCTTTCCAGGCATTACTCTTCCTCTACGATTCAGACTAGTCTTACCAAAACCTATAGGGGGGCAAAAAGAGAAGAAAATGTCAATTTAACAATTCAATTGGGGGGGTCACAGGATATTCTATTTCCCAAGGAAGGGGAACTTAGGAACATTTATTATTTTATTATTTATGTTTTTTAAATTACATAAAATACTTCATTTTGAAAAGGCAACCTGCTGCACTGGGAAGGGTTCTGTGGCTACACCGGGCTGTAAATAACTAGAGGATTCTCACATGCTGCCTCTAGCCATACTATTTTGTCATTAGTTTCTCAACAAGCAGGACAGTCTGTCTATCTTTACCTGTGCATGACGGTAGATACTAACCATATGTCGCTACTGAGTACTTGAAGTTAGGTAGTAGTCTGAATCAAGGTATTTCAAGGTAAAATATTTCACTGATGATTTATATAAATTATATAGTGAAATATTTTAGATATTGGGCTAAGTAAAATATATTCATATGTGCTCAATCTTTATTGAACAGTGCCGATCTGGAGTGGAATCACTATCTCATCTCCAATTTACTTATGACAGCACACTGCAATCTGGCTTCATTTTCAGCCCTACTCCATTCAAATTGCTTTTGCAAAAGTTGCCAGTGGAGTGCCAATAGACACATTTTAATCTGTGGCATGTGACATTACCAACTTTGGTCTTCCATTATATATCTCACCTATTTAAATACTTTTTTTAGGCTGGGCACAGTGGCTCACACCTGTAATCCCAGCACTTGGGAGGCTGAGGAAGAGGATCCCTTGAGCTCAGGAGTTTAAGACCAGCCTGGGCAACATAGTGAGGCCTTGCCTCTAAAAATTAGTTGGCGTAGTAGCACATGCCTGTAGTCCCAGCTACTCAGGAGGCTGGGGTGAGAGATTGCTTGAGCCCAGGAGTTCTAGGCTGCAACAGAGTGAGACCCTGCCTCCAAAAAATAAATAGATTAAAAAATAAATAAATATATAAATAAATAAGTAAATACTTTTTTCTAGTTAAAAAAAAAAATAGGGGCCAGGTGCGGTGGCTCACACCTGCAATCCCAGCACTCCGGAAGGCCAAGGCAGGTGGATCACAAGGTCAGGAGATCGAGACCATCCTGGCTAACACGGTGAAACCCCGTCTCTACTAAAAATACAAAAACTTAGCGGGCATGGTGGTGGGTGTCTGTAGTCCCAGCTACTCGGGAGCTGAGGCAGGAGAATGGCGTGAACTGGGAGGTGGAACTGGCAGTGAGCCGAGATCGTGCCACTGCACTCCAGCCTGGCGAAGAGCGAGACTCATCTCAAAAAATAAAAATAAAAGTAAAAAATAATTGGGAGTGTCTCTGAACCTATTCAGAGGTAAATTAAAAAATAAACATGTTCACTGCAGAATTCCTAGAAACACATAAAGTACAAATAAGAAAATAAACATCACCCATCAGCCTACCACCTAGAGATGACCACTAACATTCTGTCTTTCTAGTCTTTCTTTTACTTGTATACATATATTTTAAAAGTTAACATTTTTGGTTTTAACTATTTTTAAGCAACTCATGACTATCACCCGTAGTAATTCTCAATTTTATAGTAGTGCCTCAATTTATAGTAGAAGGTGAACTGAGTCAATCTTTCGGCAACTATACAACTCTACATACTATTTTGTAGCCCTACGTTAATCCTGTACTGCAGGCTGGGCATGGTGGCTCATGCCTATAATCCCAGCACTTTGGGAGACCGAGAAGGATGGATTGCTCGAGCCCAGGAGTTCGAGACCAGCCTAGGCAACATGGCGACACCCCATCTCTAGAAAAAATACAAAAATTAGCCGGGTGCAGTGGCGTGCACCTGTAGTCCAGGTAATAGGGAGGCTGAGGCAGGAGGATCACTTGAGCCTGGGAAGCAGAGGTTACAGTGAGCCAAGATCACACTGTACTCCATGCTGGGGTGACAGAGCAAGACCCTGTCTCAAACACACACACACACACACACACACACACACACACACACACCACACGTCTCAAACACACACACACCTATATTGTGAAAATATTATCCCATGTTTTTGACATCCTTTTACTGCATTACTTTTTAATATGCCATACTTGATCCAACCAACTTTAATCATTTCAGTTAGTTCTAATAATAAATAATATCACAATTGAACCACGGATATATTTTTAAACACATCCATGATTATTTTCTGAAGATGTAAGTTTCCAGAAGGTGAAATGCTAGGTGAAACAATAAAGCAAACTCCTTTTTTTTTTTTTTTTGAGACACAGTCTCACTCTGTCGCCCAGGCTGGAGTGCAATGGTGTGATCTCAGCTCACCGCAACCTCCACCTCCTGGGTTCAAAGAATTCTCCTGCCTCAGCTTCCCCGAGTAGTGGGGATTACAGGTGCCTGCCACCACACCCAGTTATATATATATATATTTTTTTTTTTGAGATGGAGTCTCGCTTTGTTGCCCAGGCTGGAGTGCAGGGGCGTGATCTCGGCTCACTGCAACCTCCGCCTCCCGGGTTCATGCCATTCTCCTGCCTCAGTCACCCGAGTAGCTGGTACTACAGGGGCCCACCGCCATGCCTGGCTAATTTTTTGTATTTTTAGTAGAGACAGGGTTTCACCATGTTAGCCAGGATAGTCTTGATCTCCTGACCTTGTGATCCGCCCGCCTCAGCCCCCCAAAGTGCTGGGATTACAGGTGTGAGCCACCACGCCCGGCCTATTTTTGTATTTTTAGTACAGACAGGGTTTCACCATGTTGGCCAGGCTGGTCTCAAACTTCTGACCTCAGGTGATCTGCCTGCCTCAACTTCCCAAAGTGCTGGGGTTACAGGCGTGAGCCACCACGGCTGGCTTAAAGTTTTTAGTTTTAAATCAAATATTGCTGCCCTATGTGTGGTTTCCTTCTAAAATTGCAACTAGGTGAAGATTAAACCATATTGGGAAAAACTGTACATTAAAATTAATTCCAATACACAATGACTTGCTATTTGTGTTAAATAATGTGACAGCTAACCCTTCACTGTGCTAGGCACTGTGCTGAGTACTATAATTTGTATGATAATCTGATAAGACTGATGCTAACGATCTTCCTTGAGAAAGGAAGAAACTGGAAAATATTCCAAAAGAATAAGTGAGCTTGTAGGGCAAAAAGAAAAGATTAAAAGGAGGAGGAACCCATTATTATACCAAAATTTCAGGACTAGATGAGAAAGACTGACAAGAAACTCTCATAAATAGGAATCAGATGGATTAAAACAAGATCTTAAGTATGAAATAAGGTTGGGCACCGTGACTCACACCTGTAATTCCAACATTAGTGAGGCTGAGGCAGGTGGATCATTTGAGGTCAGGAGTTCGAGACCAGCCTGACCAACATGGTGAAACCTCGTCTCTACTAAAAATATGAAAATTACAGGTGGTGCACACCTGTAATCCCAGCTACTGGGGAGCTGAGACATGAGAATCGCTTGACCTGGGAGGCGGAGGTTGCAACAAGCCAAGATCGCACTACCACACTCCAGCCTGGGTGACAGGGCAAGACTCCATCTCAAAAAAAAAAAAAAAGTATGGAATAGAACTCTATCCCTTGGCGCTTTCTATTGATAGTACAGTACATTGTTCCCATACTTATCAATCTTTCTGCTGTTTTTTTCCTCTTATCCAAGGTGTTGCCTCGCCTGCTTTTTTTTTTTGGAGGGGGGGGGACGGACTCTCGCTCTGTCACCCGGGCTGGAGTGCAGCCGCACGATCTCGGCTCACTGCAAGCTCCGCCTCCCAGGTTCACGCCATTCTCCTGCCTCAGCCTCCCGAGTAGCTGGGACTACAGGCGCCCGCCACCATGCCCAGCTAATTTTTTGCATTTTTAGTAAGACGGGGTTTCACCATGTTGGCCAGGCTGGTCTTGAACTCCTGACCTCGTAATCTGCCCACCTTGGCCTCCCAAAGTGCTGGGATTACTGGCGTGAGCCACTTGGCCCGGCCTCCTCCTCTGCTTTCTAATCAGGCCTATGTGATTTGTTCTCCCACCTTTCTACCTTTGAACAAACTTCATTAGCTGTATCTGTTTTAGCAATGATTATATTCTTTACCCTTTCATTGTCACACTACATAAAGTAAAGATCTATACATACTCTATATGCTACATATATATAGTATATCTATACATACTCTATATACTATGTACTATAATTGGGTATCTATACATACCCAATTATCTCCCTTTCCCTCTTATGCTCTGTAACTATCTTATATTCTAAAAAGCACTATGAAGGGGTACTAAAGACATCATCCAATGCAACAGTCTTTTCTTAGTTTTCATTCATTGAGCCTCTCTGCAGAGTTCCAGAGTACCCACATTCTCCATGTACTTCAACTATCTCCCTTTATGAAGACCCTTTTACATTTTCAGCTCCACCAGAGCAGTAGTTTAATACCAGTTAGGTATCAGAATCACCCATGGAGCTTAAAGAAAACCCCCCAAGCCCTACCTCTACAGGTCCTGGTTCAGTAGAAATAAAGTACAGCCAGAGCAACTATTTCATAAAGCTCCGCAGGTGCAACTAAGGTTGATAACAGCTAAAACTGGAGAAAGAAATTTTCATCTTTCTTTTGAATCCCAAGACTAATCTATTCATGAATTTCTTTCCACATACATCATATGCCTCAATAATTTCAGGAGCCTTATCATCTAAATAAAGATTTGAGGGATTTTCTGGGAAATGTCACATCCTAGAGTACATGTAATCATATTATTGGCTCCTTTCCAAAGCAACATACAAATATTCCCAACTCTTCTACCTCTAGTAAGAACAGCATTCTCAAACTTTTTAGTCTCAGTACCTCTTTACACTCTTTCTTTTTTTTTGTAGAGATGGGGTCTCCCTATGTTGCCCACGCTGGTCCTGAAGTCCTTGGCTTAAGCAATCCTCTTGCTCTCACCTCCCAAAGTGCTGGGATTACAAGCACGAACCTCTTCATATGCTTAACAATTGAGGACTCCAAAGTTTTTGTTTCTGTGGTTATATTTACTGCAATTAAAATAAAAACTTTTTTTTTTTTTTGAGACAAGAGTCTCACTCTGTCACCCAGGCTGGAGTGCAATGGCACGATCTCAGCTCACTGCAACCTCCGCCTCCCCAGTTCAAGCGATTCTCCTGCCTCAGGCTCCCGAGGAGCTGGGATTACAGGTATGTGCCACCACACCCGGCTAACTGTTGTATTTTTAGTGGAGATAGGGTTTTGCCATGTTGCCAGGCTGGTCTCAAACTCCTGACTTCAGGTGATCCACCCACCTCGGGCTCCCAAAGAGCTGGGATTACAGGGGTGAGCCACCACGCCCGGCCAATATAAAAACTATTAATAAGATAGTTAAAAACCATTTCACTTAAAAAATAATAATAAACTCATTACACATAGGGTAAACATCTCTTTTTAAATGAAAAAGAACAAATTTTAACTTTTATTTTAAGGTCGGGATACACGTGCAGGATGCGCAGGTTTGTTACACAGGTAAACATGTATCATGGGGGTTTGCTGTACAGATTATTCCATCGCTGAGGTATCAAGCCTAGTATCCATTAGCTTTTTGTTTTTGTTTTTTTTTTTTTTGGAGATGGAGTCTCACTCTGTCACCCAGGCTGGAGTGCAGTGGCCGCAATCTTGGCTCACTGCAAGCTCCGCCTGCCAGGTTCACGCCTTTCTCCTGCCTCAGCCTCCCGAGTAGCTGGGACTACAGGCGCCTGCCACCACGCCCAGCTAATTTTTTGTATCTTTAGTAGAGACAGGGTTTCACTGTGTTAGCCAGGACGGTCTCAATCTCCCTATCTCGTGATCTGCCTGCCTCGGCCTACCAAAGTGCTGGGATTACTGGCATGAGCCACCGCGCCTGGCCTTTTTTATTTTTGAGACAGAGTCTCGCTCTGTCACCCAGAGTGGAGTGCAGTGGCGTGATCTTGGCTCACTACAATCTCCACCTCCCAGGTTCAAGCGATTCTCCTGCCTCAGCCTCCCAAGTAGCTGGGACTACAGGTGCCCACCACCATGCCCGGCTAATTTTAATATTTTTAGTGGAGACAAGGTTTCACCATATTGGCCAGGCTGCTCTTGAACTCCTGACCTTGTGATCTGCCTATCTCGGCCTCCCAAAGTGCTGGGATTACAGGCGTGAGCCACCGCACCTGGCCTAGTTATTTTTATTTTCCAAAACAGATAAAAATATTTAGTAGGAAGAGTGGTATTGTTTTTGGATCTCTTTGGTGTTTGCCTTAATAGAAGACAACTAGATTCTCACAACTGCTTGTTAAGGACTGAATGTTTCTATCTCTCCAAAATTCACATGTTGAAATACTAACACTTAATGTGACGGTATTAACAGGTGAGGGCTTTAGGAGGTAAAGTCATGAGGATGGAGCCATCATGAATAGGATTACTGTCCTTACAAAAGTGACACTGGAGAGCTCTCTAGCCTTCTCTCTGCCACACAAGGATATCAAAAGAAGTCCAAAGTCTGCAACCTGGAAGAGAACACTCACCAGAACCTGACCTTACTGACATCCTGACCTTGAACTGCTAATCTCCAAAACTGTGCAAAATAAACGTCTGTTGTTTATAAGCTACCTAGTCTACGGTACTTTGTTACAGCCCACTGAACTAAGATCCAGCTTTTGCATTCAATCTACTTTAATTATCAGACATCGTGTAGACTCTGGAAAAGGCTACTGCACGTTCCTGAGAGAGTAAGAGTCAAAATACAATTAATGCCTTAGTATTAACATGAAATTAGCTTTCATCTTGTGGATCCCCCATATCGTAGGGATCCCAGAGGGTCCCTGATGACATTTTGAGAACTCTATACCATTCCACCACTGAAGAACAACTCTATACATTCTACCACTGAGGAACACTCGATACATTCAAGCACTGAGGAATAACTTGATATATTCTACCACTTAGGAACAACTCTATACATTCTACCACTGAAGAACAATTCTATACATTCTACCACTGAAGAACACGCTATACATTCTACCACTGAAGAACACGCTATACATTCTACCACTGAGGAACAATGCCATACGTTCTACCGCTGAAGAACACGCCATACGTTCTACCACTGAAGAAGAACTCCATACATTCTACCACTGAAGAACAACTCCATACATTCTACCACTGAAGAACAACTCTATACATTCTACCACTGAAGAACACGCTATACATTCTACCCTGAAGAACAACTCTATACATTCTACCACTGAGGAATACTCGATACATTCAAGCACTGAGGAACAACTTGATACATTCTACCACTGAGGAACAAGTCTATACATTCTACCACTGAAGAACAACTCTATACGTTCTACCACTGAGAACACTCGATACATTCTACCACTGAGGAACAACTCGATACATTCTACCACTGAGGAACAACGCCATACGTTCTACCACTGAAGAAGAACTCCATACATTCTACCACTGAAGAACAACTCCATACATTCTACCACTGAGGAATACTCGATACATTCAAGCACTGAGGAACAACTTGATACATTCTACCACTGAGGAACAAGTCTATACATTCTACCACTGAAGAACACTCTATACATTTTACCACTGAAGAACAACTCTATACGTTCTACCACTCAAGAACAATTCTATACGTTCTACCACTGAAGAACACTCGATACATTCTATCACTGAGGAACAACTCTATACATTCTACCACTGAAGAACACTCTATACATTTTACCACTGAAGAACAACTCTATACGTTCTACCACTGAAGAACACTCTATACGTTCTACCACTGAAGAACACTCTATACATTCTACACGAAGAAAACTACTTCTCCTGAGACTCTATACATTCTACAAGAACAATTCTATACATTCTTACCACTGAAGAACACTCTATACATTCTACCACTGAAGAACAACTCTATACATTCTATCACTGAAGAACAATCAATACTTCTCAGCCTATACATTCTACCACGAAGAACACTCTATACATTCTACCACTGAAGAACAACTCTATACATTCTACCACTGAGGAACAACTCTACACAGTCTACCACTGAGGAACAACTCTATACATTCTACCACTGAAGAACAACTCTATACATTCTACCACTGAGGAACAACTCTATACATTCTACCACTGAGGAATACTCGATACATTCAAGCACTGAGGAACAACTTGATACATTCTACCACTGAGGAACAAGTCTATACATTCTACCACTGAAGAACAACTCTATACGTTCTACCACTGAAGAACACTCGATACATTCTACCACTGAGGAACAACTCGATACATTCTACCACTGAGGAACAACGCCATACGTTCTACCACTGAAGAAGAACTCCATACATTCTACCACTGAAGAACAACTCCATACATTCTACCACTGAGGAATACTCGATACATTCAAGCACTGAGGAACAACTTGATACATTCTACCACTGAGGAACAAGTCTATACATTCTACCACTGAAGAACACTCTATACATTTTACCACTGAAGAACAACTCTATACGTTCTACCACTCAAGAACAATTCTATACATTCTACCACTGAAGAACACTCGATACATTCTATCACTGAGGAACAACTCTATACATTCTACCACTGAAGAACACTCTATACATTTTACCACTGAAGAACAACTCTATACGTTCCACCACTGAAGAACACTCTATACGTTCTACCACTCAAGAACAATTCTATACGTTCTACCACTGAAGAACACTCGATACATTCTACAAAAGAACAATTCTATACATTCTACCACTGAAGAACACTCTATACATTCTACCACTGAAGAACAACTCTATACATTCTATCACTGAGGAACAACTCTATACATTCTACCACTGAAGAACACTCTATACATTCTACAAAAGAACAATTCTATACATTCTACCACTGAAGAACACTCTATACATTCTACCACTGAAGAACAACTCTATACATTCTACCACTGAGGAACAACTCTACACAGTCTACCACTGAGGAACAACTCTATACATTCTACCACTGAAGAACAACTCTATACATTCTACCACTGAGGAACAACTCTACACAGTCTACCACTGAGGAACAACTCTATACATTCTACCACTGAAGAACAACTCTATACATTCTACCACTGAGGAACAACTCTATACATTCTACCCCTGAAGAACAACTCTATACGTTCTACCACTGAAGCACACCTCTATGCATTCTACCACTGAAGAACATTTGGGTTGTTTCTCCAAGTATTTACTGAGTGCCTAAATTATTTTTCACACATTAAGTTAAAGATTTCATTCATTGACTTGTTCAGCCATCAGAAATCATACTGTGGATCTGCAAAGAGCTCCTCTGTCCTACTTATTTCTCTTACCTCAAGCTAACATCCTCATTGACTCTACAACGTGGAAATCTGAACTTTTTCCTGGCCAATCAGAGTTTAAGACAATCGTCTATCTCTGTACATTCAGTAACAGTGGCAGCTGTTCTATTTTAGCCCCTGTCACATGTAAGCAATAAACGTACAAGGGCAAGCTCAATCTTACGAGATCCTAAGCTGCCCCTAGATATCATTTATTTCAAGGCTCAGATCATAACATCCATAAAAGGAAAGCTTTTCTGACACTTCATGGACCAGATCATATTTCACCTTATCCATTAAATCATTCCTGATCTTCTTAGTACAAAATCTCTAAAGTCCTATAATACTATTTGAATTTCTCTTACGACAGTTCTCCACACTACCTTTTCCATCTTATCTCTAACACTGTAAATTAACTCCTTGAAGCAGAAGACCACATCTTTATATACCCCCCAGGACTCAATCAGTTTAGGGTATCTATCAAGTATTTAACACTGAAATATATTAATGTTAAATATTTGATAAACATTAATTAATAAATATATTTCTGGTTCGATGAACTCTCAACAGTTATTTTAAAAACAACTAATACAAAAAATATATAGTATGTTCAATAACATTTATAAGAAATATTTAGGCCGGGCGCAGGGGCTCACTCCTGTAATCCCAGCACTTTGGGGGGCTGAGGCAGGAGGCCGAGGCAGGTGGATCACCTGAGGCTGGGAGTTTGAGACCAGCCTGACCAACATGGAGAAACCCTGTCTCTCCTAAAAATACAAAATTAGCTGAGCATGGTGGCGCATGTCTGTAATCCCAGCTACTGGGGAGGCTGAGGCAGGAGAATCGCTTGAACCCGGGAGGCAGATGCTGCAGTGAGCCAAGATCGTGGATTGCACTCCAGCCTGGGCAACAAGAGCAAAACTCCGTCTCAAAAAAAAAAATTTAAATATAAATCACTGGAACTAAACTTCATTTGCCACAGTTAAATACCTGTCATGAAATTTACTCCCTTAGGTTCAACTATTCAAAAAATTATTAGAGATGAATAATTTTTTTAAGGGCCCAATCTCAGTTATATGTACTTTTCTTGAGACAGAGTCTTATGCTGGAGTGCTGTGGTGCCATCATGGCTCACTGTGGTCTTGATCTCCCAGGCTCAAGCCATCTTCCCACCTCAACCTCCTGAGTGGCTGGGACCAGAAACAGGTACCACCACGCCTGGCTAATTTTTAAATTTTTTGTAGAGACAGGGTCTCCCTGTGTTACCCAAGCTGGTCTCAGATTCCTGGATTCAACTGATCCTCCCAAAGTTCTGGGATTACAGGCATGAGCCACTGTGCTCGGCTTCAGTTATACATATTTTGAGGATATACTGGGATATTAGCTGTAAACACAGAACTAATTATGTTCAACCTACTGGAGATTATTTTTATGTTTTTCAACATATAGAATAAAAATCAATTTGGAAGTTAGTCTGTCAAACATATTTTTACATATCTGAAAAAGATTTAGTTCTTTTGCCGGGCGCGGTGGCTCACGCTTGTAATCCCAGCACTTTGGAAGGCCGAGGCGGGCGGATCACGAGGTCAGGAGATGGAGACCACGGTGAAACCCCGCCTCTACTAAAAATACAAAAAAAAATTAGCCGGGCGTGGTGGCGGGCGCCTGTAGTCCCAGCTACTCGGAGAGGCTGAGGCAGGAGAATGGCGTGAACCCAGGAGGCGGAGCTTGCAGTGAGCCGAGATTGTGCCACTGCACTCCAGCCTGGGCGACAGAGCGAGACTCCGTCTCAAAAAAAAAAAAAAAAAGATTTAGTTCTTTTATTTGAACAAATATTTATTCTAAAATTCTGATATTGCTGATAAAGAAGTTAACAAGCCATATATATTAGTGTTCAATTACTGCCTTCAATCAAGATGATTATAAATAAGCTTCCAGATTATCAAAAATAACTAAATGTATAGAGTTCCACATTATTTCTAAAGCATTCATTTCTGAGTGTCACCTTTGGAAGATTTAACAAATCCTAACATTCTTGGATGATAAGATAAGGAGTCTGGAGGTCATTTTCTATGTAGAATGTAGTAGTAGTCTCCACATACTTAAAGAGTTCTCATATATAAAAGAGAATTTGCTTTCTATAACTTTACCGAAGTGATAGGCATGCTTTAATTCAAATTAAGAGGCCAGGCACAGTGGCTCATGCTTATGAGGTAGTATGCTCTTTCACTGAATATATTTAAGCTGGAGTTAGTCATCTATTAGACAGACTATTAAAGGAACATCTCACTTGGATGGAGATAGGAGCTCATGATATATAAGATCCTTTGCAATTCTAAACTCTGAATATAATTTAGACGATGTATAAACTGAAGTTACTTTTAAATGACTTAAAATGTTTAAGAAACAGTGTTACGCCTATTGAAGGCTACTGAAATTCTTACCAGGTTTTAGATCTAAACAAAAACCTAGGCATAGAGGAAACACAAAACACAAAGAGTACTGATGCATTTCCTCCACGTTAAGCATATGCTAAAGACAGTACACTATGAACACACAAATAACAGCTTTCCATTAAAGCTTACTTTCAAAACTTACCAGAATTCTGTTGGATTCCCCATCGCACTCTCATCCTGAATTGCTGGGCACCACTTTGCTGGAGGAGTCTTCTATTTAGTCTTGGAAAATTCTGCTTCTTCCCTTCCTTTCGATTCAATTTGATGATATCATCTATGATAGAGGAAATGCCAATTATTTTCATTTTAACTCAGTTACTCAGTTTCATTTTCTAGCTGATAGATGTCCTACATTCCTAACTTCTTTTCTACTTTGAAAGCACTTCCATAAGAGAATAATAACAAGAATCAGCCATTTTACAATAGCCCAAGGCAGATCTACCAATTAATGAAGAGTACTATTGGCCATAGTATTTCTTTACCTGATGAATCAAGCAGAAGCCTGTTTACAAAAGTTATTCCTACTTACTTCCCATAATCACAGAAGCCTCCATTTTCCTACTTACTTCCATAATCACAGACGCCTCCAATTTCCTACTTACTTCCCATAACCACAGAAGCCTCCATTTTCCTACTTACTTCCCATAATCACAGAAGCCTCCATTTTCCTACTTACTTCCCATAATCACAGACGCCTCCAATTTCCTACTTACTTCCCATAATCACAGAAGCCTCCAATTCCTACTTACTTCCCCTAATCACAGAAGCTTCCATTTTCCTACTTACTTCCCATAATCACAGAAGCCTCCATTTTCCTACTTACTTCCCATAGTCACAGAAGCCTCCATGTTTTAAAGATGACCCCCTTCTGGCCAGGCACGGTGGCTCATGCCTATAATCCCAGCACTTTGGGAGGCTGAGGTGGACGGATCATTTGAGGTCAGGAGTTCGGGACAGGCCTGACCAACATGGTGAAACCCCGTCTCTACTAAAAATACAAAAAAAAAATAAAAAATAAAAATAAATAAATTAGCCGGGTATGGCAGTGCATGCCTGTAATCCCAGCTACTCGGGAGGCTGAGGCAGGAGAACTGGTTGAATTTGGGAGGCGGAGGTTGCAGTGAGCCAAGATCGCGCCACTGCACTCCAGCCTGGGTGACAGAGCGAGACTCCACAAAAAAAAAAAAAAAAAAAAAGTAAAAAAAGATGACCACCTTCCAATATATAGGTAATCAAAAATTAAACCATTCAACTAAAATACTAAATGTTGAAATTCAGCAAATATTTATTGAGCATATACTACATGCAACGAATATATGTGTCAGGTTGTGCTGTAACTGAAACAAAGTAAAATACGGTCCCTTTTCTAAATAAGCTTAAAAGTACTGACGGAAACAGACATGCAAACAGCAAATACAAAACTAAACAAGTGCCATAATAAAGGTATAGTACAAAAAATACTAATGGCTCACCTCTAGCAAAGTACTTCAAGGTTACCTTATTTTTCTTTCTACACTGATCTAAGCCTCATTACTTCCAAACATACTTCCAAACTGCCCCAAGGTAATTCACAAACAAAAATACCACAACAGAACAAGGTGAAGACCAGAAAACTAAACATACTCCAGATTCCCATTTATATCTGTTAAAGGAGGTTACTAGAAGCCAAAAATACTCATTTAAGAAATATCCAGCTGGGCACAGTGGCACATGCCTGTAACCTCAGCACTTTTAGAGGTGAGATGGGAGACTGCTTCAGCCCAAGAGTTCGAGACCAACCTGGGCAACACAGCAAAACTTCATCTCCACAAATAATTTTTAAAAATTAGCCAGGCATGGTGGTGCGTGTCCGTGGTCCCAGCTACTTAGGAGGCTGAGGTGGGAGAACTCCTTGAGCTCAAGTGGTCAAGGCTGCAGTGAGCCACGATCACGCCACTGCACTCCAGCCTAGGCAACAGAGCAAGACTGTCTCTCAAAAAAAAAAAAAAAAAAAAGCCACAAACATTTCCTCCACAGTCCTAATTCCAGCATTGATAATTGAGAAAGCAAATAAAGAAACTGCATACAGTCAACAACTTCTTAATAAAACTCTATGACACTAATTAAACTCAATTTTTTTGTCACTATAGTCTTTCCAGAAGTCAGAGAAGGAAATACAACTTGAAAGTCCTTTGTAATATATTACTGTTCTACCTAACCAATCTCTAATCTCTAAGACTCTTAATTACATTCAAATATTCACACAAAATATCTCAAATCTCCCCAAAATATTTAGTTGTCTTCTTGAAATTAATGTCTAACGACGAAAGAGTTCATCAAAGTTAAGGGCACTCAAAAACTTTTGTAAAAAATTAAATGGTCAGCGGTGACCACCGTGAGCGTCCCGGAAGGGGCGGCAAAGACGTCTCCGTCGCGCACGAGGTGGCCTCGTTGGCTTTACCTTCGTTCGCGGTCCTCCTTGGTTACTGTGATCCCTCCGCGGGGCTCTGGGAGGCCAAGACCTGGGGCGCCACAGCGCTGCGCGCGTACGGCGGCCGGAAGGGGCTAGAGGCGGCTCCCTGGGTGACAACCGCGCGCCCCACCTTTCCCCACGTGGCCGCGAAGACCGACTCAGGAGCGTCTATCGGCTGCACGCCAACATCAACACAGGCAAAGATGGTCTCCAGGCGCATTGCCCAGGAGACCTTTGATGCAGCTGTGCGCAAGAACATCGAGGAGTTTGTGATGGGGCCAGAGGAGGCGGTGAAAGAGGCCGTGGAGCAGTTTGAATGGCAAGGGGTTGATCTGAGCAACATTGTAAAGACAGCGCCTAAAGTCTCTGCAGACGGATCCCAGGAGCCCACACATGACATCCTGGAGTTCTAATCTCATTTTAGCAAAAACTTATCTTTTTAAATATCCTGTTGCCCCTTCCTTCCTTCCCTCCTTCCTTCCTTCCCTTTCTTCCTTCTGTTGCCCCTGCTGGAGTGTAGTTGGCTCGATGCAGACTCCCTGCCTCCGGCTCCCGTGATTCTCCTGCCCTGGCCTGCGGGCTGCCTGGGATTGCGAGCGTGCGCCACCACCCCTGCCTGGTTTTTGTCCTTTGCCTGGAGGCGGGGTTTCGCCATGTTGGCCAGGCTGGTCTCCAGCTCCTGACCTCGAGTGGTCTGCCCGCCTCGGCCTCCCGAGGTGCTGGGACTGCAGACGGAGTCTCGCTCACTTGGTGCTCGGTGTTGCCCGGGCTGGAGTGCGGTGGCGTGGTCTTGGCTCGCTGCAGCCTCCACCTCCCAGCCGCCTGCCTTGGCCTCCCAGGGTGCTAGGATTGCAGCCTCTGCCCAGCCGCCGCCCCGTCTGGGACGTGAGGAGCGTCTCTGCCCGGCCGCCCCGTCTGGGAAGTGAGGAGCGCCTCTGCCCGGCTGCCACCCCGACTAGGAAGTGAGGAGCGTCTCTGCCCGGCTGCCACCCCATCTAGGAAGTGAGGAGCGTCTCTGCCCGGCCGCCCCGTCTGGCAAGTGAGGAACATCTCTGCCTGGCCGCCCATCGTCTGGGATGTGAGGAGCGCCTCTGCCCGGCCGCCCCGTCTGGGATGTGGAGAGCGCCTCTGCCTGGCCGCCCCGTCTGGGAGGTCTACCACGGAGGCCAGACGCAATGTGGGGGCTGGACGTGGTGGCTCACGCCTGTAGTCCCAGCACTCTGGGAGGCCGAGGCGGGTTTATCGCTTGAGGCAAGGAGTTCGAGACCAGCCTGGCCAACATGGCGAAACATATGAAAAATACAACAGACAAACCAACCAACCAACCCAGCCACAACAAAACAGGTCTACCCTGGAGTCATACTCTAATTTTTTCTATTTTCCTCCCTTTCTGATCCTTTATCCCACTTTCTTTTTCTTCCTCTTCCTTCTCCTTCTTTGTCAAATAGAGGATTGAGTTATTATCATTGATCCACACAAAGTCCCTCTCTCATTTATTTTCTTTAATTCCTACCCCCCATTTCTATTCCCCGTCTTTCCATGTGCAACCTTCCTAATATGTTTGATATGCATCTTTTTGTTTGTATGTATTTTTAGAAAATGTGTATTGTTTTGTGTGCAAAAAATAATAAAAAAAGAAAAAAAAGTAATGAGATAAAAAAACAAACAAAAAATTAAAAGGTCAACATCAGATATATAAACAGGAATCTCAACAAGCATAAAGGGAATACTTAGGAAGACACTATTTATGAGACCTACTTTCCTTTAACAAAGTGATACTTACTCTTCATCAAAAGTCTAAAATCTCAAGCCTTGAGAGTAAACCAAAAAAATGAATTTGGTCTGGGGAGCATTAAAAAAAAGAGGCAAAGTACAATTCTGACTAACAAAGTTAATCTTAAAATATAGCATATAGGCCGGGCGCAGTGGCTCATGCCTGTAATCCCAGCACTTTGGGAGGCCGAGGTGGGCGGATCACGAGGTCAGGAGATCGAGACCATCCTGGCTAATATGGTGAAACCCCGTGTCTACTAAAATATACAAAAAATTAGCCGGGTGTGGGCGCCTGTAGTCCCAGCTACTTGGGAGGCTGAGGCAGGAGAATGTTGTGAACCTGGGAAGCTGAGATCATGCCACTGCACTCCAGCCTGGGCGACAGAGCAAAACTCTGTCTCAAAATAAATAAACAAATGCCTGGGCGACAGAGCAAAACTCTGTCTCAAAATAAATAAATAAAATAAAATAAAATACAGCATATAAAGTCTAAATATAACTAAAAATCAGAAGTAGCAGAGCATATTAAATATAAAATTACACTTCACATTTCAACATTTTACTACCTATATCTTCAAATAAGTCAAATGAGCTACCATGGCCAAGAGGATTCTTTCAATCTAAAAAAAGAAAATGGCTTTCTCCTGCCCAATGAATAGATACACAGGTATCAGAATTAAAAAAAAAAAAATTCCTTACAATGAGCTATTTTAAGTTTCTTCCATAGCACTAGGGGAATATACATGGTAATAATAATAGCAGTAGTAGCAGTAGTGGTGGTGGTAAGTACTACAGTACAGGCATCAGCAATGTTAGTACCAACGGTTCTGACATGTATTCACTTAATTCACAACAATCCTATGAAATAAGTATCATCGTAACACCTGTTTTCAAATTAAGGAATAGAACCATGAGGCCAGCTATTGGTAAACTTGGTACTCTATGTGAAATTCATATACACCTGGCAAAGCCATGATTTAAAACAAAAAAATCAGGTTCTAAAACCTCTGCAAACCTGGTAAGATTAAACATTCACAAAGCATAACTGTCTAAGATAGATGATGTCTAGGATAGAAATGGGATGATCTCTTCATCCCATTTCTGTAAAATTCTCACCAAAAGAAAGGCAATAGAGGGACTGCTGTATGTTCCTGGGGGAAAGAAAGAGATCAAGCTGTTTCAGCTCTCCACAGCACTTCATTGCTAACTCCAAGAGAACTACCCCTCGGTTTTCTTCACTTGAACGTACTAATCACCAAACAAAACACGTATAAAAAAGCAAACAGAAAACCTAGAAACTTAAGAAATCTAGGTGTAAAACAGCTTGAGGCTCTAGAATCAGACTGAAATCCTGGCACCACCACTTAACTACCTTGTATGACTTCGAGCAAGTTACTTAATTTCTCTATGCCTCTGATTTCTGTAAAATGGAAATAACAAATAACAAAAGCATATATACAGACATACACACATATACATAGTGTATGTATAAAAATAACAAAGCCATATATACAGACATACACACATAAATATAATGTATGTATAAAAATAACCAAGCCATAGACATACACACATATAGTGTATGTATAAAAATAACCAAGCCATATATAGACATACACACACATATATGTCGTGTATGTAGAAAAATAAAGCCATATATATAGACATACATATATATAGTGTATGTACAAAAACAAAGGCATACAGACATACACACTACATATAGTGTATGTATAAAAATAAAGGCATACATACAGACATACACACATATATATAGTGTATGTAGAAAAATACAGTGCTGTGTACCAGGTCCTGTTCTAAGCAGTTCACACATGCCTTCTGACTCGTTTAATGTTTTCAGCAACCCTATGTGGTAAATACTACTTACTATAACCTTTCTACAGATGAGGCACTGGGAAATCATCTGCCCACGGTTACATAGTTACAAAGTGGCAGAGGCAGGACCTGAAAGGAGACAGTGTCGATCTGGATTCCATGCTGTCAATCACCAGGAGTACAACCCTCACAGACTTATCATGAGGATAAACTGAGTTAATATATAAAATGCTGGCCGGGTGCGGCGGCTGACGCCTGTAGGGGAGGCCGAGGCAGGCAGATCACCTGAGGTCAGGAGTTCGAGACCAGCCTGGCCAACATGGTGAAACCCTGTCTCTACTAAAAATATGAAAATTAGTCAGCCACTAGTGCTGGCGTGTACCTGTAATCACAGCTACTCGGGAGGCTGAGGCAGGAGAACTGCTGGAATCTGGGAGGCGGAGGTTGCAGTGAGCCGAGATCGCACCACTGCACTCCAACCTGGGCGACAGAGCCAGACTCCGTCTCAAATAATTAATTAATTAATTAATTTAATTTAATGCTTAGTCCAGGACCTGAACTGAGACAATGTGGTTCTGGGTTCCGTGCTCTCGATCGCTAGAATCCTCAGAGTTATTATGAGGATAAACTGAGTTAACATATAAAATGCTTAGTACAGGACCTGGTAGGTAGTAAGCACTCAATAAATACTCATTATTACATTATTTCTTGGCCTTACCTCAAAAGGTTTCTCTCTTTTTTTGGGGGGGGGGGCAGGGGGAGACAGGGTCTCGCTCTGCCGCCCAGGCTGGAGTGCAGTGGCGCAATCGGCGCACTGCAACATCCGCCCGCGGGTTCCAGCTATTCTCATGCCTTAGCTGGGATTACAGGCGCGCGGCCACCACGCCCGGCTAATTTTAGTATTTTTAGTAGACACGGGATTTCACCTTGTTGCCCGGGCTAGTCTCGAACTCCTGGGCTCAAGCCATCTGCCCGCCTCCGCCTCCTCCTTCAAAGGGCTGGGATTGCAGGCGTGAGCCACCGCGCCCAGCCCCAGCTTTCTCATTTCTTACAAGCTCACTACTAACCAGCAGCAAGGCAAGACTTGAGGCCAAACCTATTATTTCTGATCATTTGCTTAGTTCACATATTGGATTCTGACTGTGGCAATCCTAGAAATCAATAGTTCCCATCTCACCTGGAACCAAAAATGTTCCAGATAAACCACAACAAAAGACACACACGACAAATGGGAAGAAATGAAAACTGAAAGAAGGTTTCCAAGACGGTTATTACCCTAAAGACCGTCCTGGGAAAGGGTACGCCTCGGAATCCACTAGTCAGGTACTTTTCAAATATCCGAAAAACTGCCGGCCAAACAGCTGGCAGAGCTGACTTACACCCAACGCCATCACTTGAATCCCGACAAAAATGTTCGTACTTTTAGCCCACCTAAGCTAACCACAGCGGCTGGTGCCTCGGTAGCGTCAGGGCTGGATTTTAACGGAATCACCAACCTCCTGCTTTTTATATAATCGGCAAGAAAGCACGCCACCCTCTTAGATGCGCTCAAGAACCCCACGCTTTACCTGGCTTCTCAGCGAGCCACAGCAATCGTCTCTCCTTCAAAGATGTTTGCTTTTTCCCCCATTAGCTAGCTCTGAGGCCTGGAGAGGGAGGCTGTGCTTTTCTAGGCAGCGCTCAATACACAACAACATCCCACAGGCGGCCGAGCGCCGCTTCCTTTCTGACAGACGCTCCGGGGCCGCGGCCGGAGGTGGCCCCGAGAGTCGCGCCCGGCAGCCATGGCCAGCGCCGGCCTGGAACGCCCGGCGACCAGGGAAAGCTCCGGAAGCGCTGGCTGGACCGACCGCAGCCCCGGCCGGGCTCTCCAAGACCTTTCTTCAGAGAGAACGGCTCGGTCGGACCATTCCCCTCGCTTCCCGATAACGCCCACCGCGAACGCACTCCAGGGAAACCCGCGGACCTTTCCTCACAAAGAGCCGGCGAGCCGCGAGCCGCAGCCCCTCCGGGGAGAAGAGACGCCCCCCGCGACCCCGCGAACCTTCGGGCCCGCAGCGCCCGGGCCCCCGCCTCCACAGCCCCTCCTCCGACAGCCGCGGCCGAGGGGACGCCCGGGTCCCTCGCGGTCCAGCCGGGCACCTGGCGTCGAGCCTGCGCTCCCGGCTGTGCTCGGGGCCTCCGCTCGGGTCCGCCCACCAGCGAGGAAACTCCGCCGGCAACTGCGGCCGACCGCCCCTGCCCCCACAAACCGCGCCGCCGGGTTCCACCCGCGCCCTCCCCCGCACTCCAACTCGGTCCAACTCGGCCCCTCACCCAAAGACATATCTATTTTGTCGAGGTTTTCATTGCTGCGGGCCTTCGGCGGCGGCGAAGAGGTCGCCGTGGCTCCCACCAACCGGGTACCAAACCGGTTCATGGCTGCAGACGTCGCGCTGGGAGCGGGCGCGGGCAAGGCCGGAGGCGCAGGCCTGCCACCTCCCACTCGCGCACGCAGCCCGCCGCGCCGAGGGAGCGCGCACGCGCCGGCGCCGTCCTCGGTCTCCACCCGCGGCTGCGGGCGGGGCGGGGCCACCGACACTCGCGGGCGACCAGAGCGGCCCCGCGTCGTGACTCGCTCCTAGCGGCCCTCGCAGGATGGGACGAGGCATTGCAGCCGCTGCGCTGGGCGCTCGCGAGGACCGCCGTTGTGAGCAGTTCGACTTTCCGCCCAAACTGGGGGATGCTAGACCGTGGGCACCTCTGAATCTTATGCCTTCAGTGATACCATAATCCTCCGTGTCCTTCGAGGCCCTCCTGCTGCAGACAGGTCCCCTATACTTCGGTACACACGAGCCTTTCGCGCCCACTGCAATGCAGCCTCGGGAGGCAGGACAGACCCCTGCGAGTGTAGATTGCAGCTGCATCCCAGCTCCCCTCTCCCTGGCACGCTCCTCCACCTACAGCTGCGCTGAGCTGCCGCATCTGAACGCAAAGCAAACGCTGCAGTGACGGTTCCTGCGTCACCTTAACATCCAGAGGAAATGCTAACGTTTCCCGTGTCTGTACCATCTCTCAATCGGCACTCTCAAAACATTTGGCACGGTGTTTACCACCCTAATAAGACCTCGGCTTCCCTCGGGAGGGGTAAGTACCTCTGTTGATGTAGCTGCATTTTCTTCTAATTCATTTGCATTGGGAATGGATAGAAGGGTTCGTTTACTTTTTAATCATCCCTACGGGAAAACAATTTAATATTTGATGAATTCCTGCATGATAACTTTTTTCCGTTTACAACATACGGTATTTCCCTCTCTTCTTACCTCATTCTCCTTCCCTGAAGTAACTGCGTTTATGTGGAAGCATTTAGGTTATATCACCCTCATACAGCTTAAAACTATCTCGGATATTTACATCTAAGGACAATACCAGATGCATTCTGTCCACCTAGAAATCTCTGTCGCCTTTCTCCTCTCCAATTCATAAAATGCAAAAATTCCTTCAGCATGGAAACGAGCCATCTCAAAACCACAGTAGCCTCTGCTTAATTTAGTCATGTCACAATGTCATGTGGCTTCCAACTTCAACACCAATGACACATTTACTATTCTTTGCTTGGGGATCCCATGTTTTAAAATATTTCTTATGCATGTCACATTTAAAAATTAAAGCCAGCTGTTCCAGCTCCCCTTTCCATGCCTGAATTTAAAGCAAAGCTTGCAGTGACAATTTTGCGGTCACCTTAACAATAAAAGTAAATGTGAACGTTTCCTGTATATGCAGCATGGATAAAACCAGGAGTCTTCACACAGATTATGTTTCCAGCTGAAATCAAAGAACCATGACTTTTTTGTAAGCTTAGTAGTCTTATCTTGGGGAAATGTATGATTTTTGTTAGGCTTTTGGGAATATTCTAAATAACTTCTTATTCTCAAAGGTCAAGATGTTTCTTTTTTTTCTCATGACAAAGACATAACAATGTAAGAAGAGTGAACCACACACCTATCAAGGGCACAAGAAACTTTAATAGTGGAGGAAAGTTTGGACTCGGAAACTCAAGAACAATATTTGGCATGTCAAGGAGAGTATCATGTATGTCCTCAGCATAATGTGCTTGATTTTACTACTCTCACACCCTGAAGCCCCTTCACCGGTCTGGACTGCTAAAAACTAGAGAAACTGGCTCACTCCTGTCATCCCAGCACTTTGGGAGGCCAAGGCAGGCAGATCACCTGAGGTCAGGAGTTCAAGCCCAGCCTGACCAACATGGTGAAACCCCGTCTCTACTAAAAAATACAAAATTAGCCGGGCATGATGGCGGGCACCTGTAATCCCAGCTACTCGGGAGGCTGAGGCAGGAGAATCGCTTGAACCCAGGAGGCAGAGGTTACAGTGAGCCGAGATCGTGCCATTGCACTCCAGCCTGGGTGACAGAGCAAGACTCCATCTCAAAAAAACAAAAACAAAAACAAAAAAACACTAGAGAAACTGGGTTGTGGGCCCAGACCTGAGTTTTACTGAGTGATAACTTTTTCACTGACTGTAGTTATTCACGGTATGATTTTGGGAGAGTCTCTGGACCTCATACCCATCTTCAAAACCAGAAAAAGGAGTAATAATAGTGAGTATGAAAAGTATATTTAAAATCCTCTAAGCACAAGTCATTTTCTCCACATTCACCTTCTCTCACTGGAAATAACTTCTACCATCTCTGCTCATTTGTGGGAGTAACTACAAAGAGGATCCTTAGGGCAAGTTCTTAATTTTATGGAAGAAAATTAATGCAATTAGAGTTTGGAGGCATTTTGTACTTCAGGTATTTATAGGACAGATAAAAATCCCCAATGTATAAAATCCTCCCTACCACTAATATAATGAAGATTCTCGGCCAGGTGCGGTGGCTCACGCTTGTAATCCCAGCACTTTGGGAGGCCGAGGCAGGTGGATCACTTGAGCCCAGGAGTACGAGACCAGCCTGGGCGACATAGTGAGACCCTGTCTTAAAAAAAAAGATTCTCTTTTATCCTGATCTTCTCCCCCAAACCAAAGCCTTATCCCCAGTCTCCACAGTGCAAAAGGCCATGCTGCAGGATTTCATTAAACAGTCCTAGCTGTTGTGTTTCAGACTTTCAGGTTTCCCCAAGGGCTGAGAGTCTTGGGGCCTAGGAGCCATCCCCAGATTCCAGAGGGAAAGGCAAGAAAGCAAGAGCAAAGCATTGTGGGTAATGGTAGGTCTTTTCATACACAAAACAGAACAAAATAGCAACCCGAGACACACACAGTAAAAATAAAGAGGAAGACAAGCCAAGAAATCGGAACTGGGTCCTGTCCAAGAAGTCCAGCCAACCATAAGGGCCAGGGTTAGAAGGTCAACCCTACAATTTTCTGGGGCAGGAGAGGTAGCTATTCATTTAATCATATATTCATTGAGCATCAGGCACTGTAATAGGCCCTGGGGATTAAAAAAAAAAAAGTGAGCAAGATGGATGCACACCCTATCTTCACACAGCTTGAAGAGCAAAGAATATCTGGGCACCTACTGCAAATAAGGCCCTGTGCTGGGCGTGGGCATTCAGCCTTTGTCTGGTGAACAGCAGTTCTGCAGCTTTGCCTAAGTCAAGATAAACATGGAATCCAAGCAGCTGTGCTTTTAAAAGACTTCATTTCACACAATGTAGATAAAACAACCTCCAGGATTGCCAGGTAAAATGCAGGGCCAGCTAAATTTGAATTTCAGATAAACAACGGACAATTGTTTAGTACAATTATGTCCCAGGTTTCAGATAAACAGTGATTTTTTTTTTTTACTACAGTAAGTTTCATGTAATATTTAGGATATATTTACAACAGAGAATCATTTCATTGTGTGAAATAAAATAATTCAAACTTAAAGCTGTTGAAACTTTAAATTATTCTGAGCTTTTAGAGGGACGTGGCTATGTGGCATGAGTCAAGCAGCATGCAGTTGTAACTTCTGCTTTTTCCTGTTAAGTGATCTGGAATGATTGAGGTGTGCCAGAGATAAGACCCCTCAGAACATTACACCTCCTCACAGAATATTAAAGGAATCTTCCTTGGAATGTAGCAAGTTATACTAATCAAATCATTATAACTGTTTCTGCCTATATAAGTGAAATCTTGGCCTCCTCACTTTGGAGCACTGACCCCATTCCTTTGGAATCATGTTTCTGGATGGCTATCCTCAAGCTTTGTGCTGCAGTAAACTTTATACTTAGTCATGTTTTCTGAATCTCATTATTGAAGGTTGACATTTGTTTAACTGAAATTCAGGTTTAACTGGGAGTCTTTTATTTGCTAAATCTGGCAACCTTCTCAACCTCATACTTTTCTTTCTTTCTTTCCTTTTTTGAGACAGAGTCTCACTCTATTGCCCAGGCTGGAGTGCAGTGGCATGATCTCACTGCAACCTCCGCCTCCCGGGTTTAAGCAATTCTTTTCCTCAACCTCCCCTGTAGCTGAGATTACAGGTGCATGGCACCATGCCCAACTAATTTTTGTATTTTTAGTAGAGACAGCGTTTCACTATGTTGGCCAGGCTGGTCTCGAACTCCTGACCTCAGGTGATCCGCCCACCTCAGCCTCCCAAAGTGCTGGGATTATAGGCATGAGCCACCGCGCCCGGCTCAACCTCATAGTTTTCTGTTAACACTTTCTGGCTCCTTTTTCATAATGTGCACAGAAATCTACGTTTCTTCAAAGGTAGTAAACTCTTACCCACTTCACCCCTTAACTTTTTATCGGTTTGATTTGCCTTTTTTTTTTGAGATGGAGTTTTGCTTTCGTTGCCCAGGCTGGAGTGCAGTGGCATGATCTCACCTCACCGCAACCTCTGCCTCCCAGATTCAAGAAATTCTCCTGCCTTAGCCTCCCAAGTAGCTTGGATTTCAGGCATGCGCCACCATGCTGAGCTAATTTTGTATTTTTAGTAGAGACAGTGTTTCACTATGTTGGTCAGGCTGGTCTCGAACTCCTGACCTCAGGTGATCTGCCCGCCTCAGCCTCCCAAAGTGCTGGGATTACAGGTGTGAGCCACTGCACCTGGCTTGATTTGCCTTTTAAATCCCCCTTTTCTTTTCTTTTCTTTTTTTTTTTTTTTTGAGACGGAGTCTTGCTCTGTTGCCCAGGCTGGAGTGCAATGGCGTGATCTCGGCTCACTGCAACCTCTGCCTCCCGGGTTCAAGCAGTTCTCCTGCCTCAGCGTCCCGAGTAGCTGGGACTACAGGTGTGTGCCACCATGCCCGGCTGAATTTTATATTTTTAATAGAGACAGGGTTTCACCATGTTGGCCAGGATGGTCTCGATCTCTTGACCTCGTGATCTGCCCACCTCGGCCTCCCAAAGTGCTGGAATTACAGGTGTGAAGCCACCGCGCCCAGCCTAAATTCCCCTTTTCTTAGCTTTGAGATATATTGATAATAAAAGACACACACTGAAAGTATGCAGTTTATACAGGTGTACAGGATATATACCTGTGAAAACACTACAATAATCTGAATAAATATTATTATATATTCATTATTTTCTAAAGTTTTCTTGCTCACCTTTGTAATCCTTACCCCCCACCTACTATCTAGGCAACTACTGATCTGTTTTGTGTTGCTGTAGATTAATTTGCATTTTCTAGTATTTTTAATAAATGGAATCATACAGTATATACTTTTTAACTGGATTATTTCACATAGCATAATTGTTTTTCATTTGTATGCCTTTTCTTTTTCTTGCCTTATTGCACTGACTAGAGACCCTAGTATCATGTTTAATCGAGTAGTGAAAGTGAACATCTTTGCCTGGTTCCCAACCCCACAGGGAAAGTGTTCAGTCTTTCAACATTAAGTATGATGCTAATTTTTAAAAATGCCCTTTATTAGGTTGAGGAAGTTCCCTTCTACTCCTGATTTGCTGAGAGTTAATCATGAATAAATTCCGACTTTTATCTGATGCTTTTTCTGTATCTAGAGATTATCAAAAGGTTTTTCTTGCAAAATTTATTAATATGGCTAATTACATTGGCTATTAAATTTTGAATGTTGATTTTGTTTTTGAATGTTGATGTCCCAAATATTGCATTTTTGGGATAAGCCTACTTGGTCGTGGTGTATTATCCTTTTTACATGTTGTTGGATTTGACTTGCTGATATTTTGCCAAGAATTTTGTCTTTTCATGAGTGACACTGGTATGTCATTTCCTTTTCTTGTAATTTATTTGTCTGTTTCTTATGTTAACTCTTTTGCTTTTCAAAAGAGGATATCTAGAAATCATATTGATGTAATATGTATTATACTGGTATATTAAAGGAGTATGGTATAATCTATATTATATGATATATAGATAATGTGTATTAGGTATAATAACTAATTATTAGCTAATATTAGTTATTTTTTATTTATTTATTTTTTAGATGGAGTCTCGCTCTGTCACCCAGGCTGGAGTCCAGTGGCGCGATCTTGACTCACTGCAACCTCCGCCTCCCGGGTTCAAGCAATTGTTTGCCTCATGTTCCCAAGTAGCAGGGATTACAGGTGCCGCCACCATGCCTGGCTAATTTTTGTATTTTTAGTACAGACGGGGTTTCACCATGTTGGTCAGGCTGGTCTTGAACTCCTGACCTCGTGATCCACCCGCCTCGGCCTCCCAAAGTTTTGGGATTACAGGCGTGACCCACCACGCCCGGCCAATATTAGTTATTAATACACAGTAGCTAATTTGTACCTCCCTTAAACTTCTTATATATACACTACAGTTTTTCTTCTCTTTTCTGTTCAATTTTTTCCATTCTACCTGTCTGCTACTGTCTTCTGCTGCGGTAGCTTTTCTTTGCCACTTTGCTGTAGCTTTCTGTCCCTCTTCTGTGTTGCCCTTTTCCTTTGTTGTAAACTTTTCCTGTTCTAGTCTTCTGCCTTTTAATCTCAAAATTTGTTTGTTCATTTATTCGTTCATTCAACAGAGTTCGAGGTCCTACTATGTGCAAGATGCTGTGCTAGAGGCTGGGGATACTGCAGAGAACATGACAGACAGGGTTGCAGGCATAGCTGCTGCCCTTAAGAAACTCAAGAGCTCTGGAGGAGCCTGCCCGCCTCAGCTAGCAAGTTTAAAGGAGCACTACTGGCCGCTAAGTCCCTGAGCATCAATTCTGTGTGACTAGGGAACCTGCTCTGCGTGGACAAGGGAACTTGAAGGGGAATTCTTCCTGGACTCAGGGGTGGGACCTCTCAGCTTATTAGGCCTTGCCCTCCCTAGGGAAGGCAGGAGTCTTGACCACCAGGGATTCTAGATTGACTCACTGAATGACCAACTGTGACATTTTCCAAAGCTAAACAAATTTACATAAAGTGCAAAATTCCCCCCATTTACATAAAACTGTTTGTTTTTCAAAGATATCCTCAATTTGTACTGGATAGATTTGTAGTCCAGGAAGGCTCAGGGGAGCCAGGATTCTTGGGTCATGGGTCTTCAGGCATTCCTCCTTCTCCCAGGCTTCCTCTCTCTTTGCCCCTCAGGTTCCCTGCTCTGGGATGAGGAGCCCAGGCTGGGGGAGACTCACTAAAGCACAACGTCTTGCACATGGCAGCCACTCAAGCTCTGACCCTTTTCATGCAGTGGAGGGTCCCTTCTGTGTAGCTGTATTCAGCTAGAGTTGCAGGAACTTGGGCAGGGACAAAATGAACATTCATCAACTATGTTAAGGATTTGCTCAGTCTAGAAATAAGATTTTTTTTTTTTTTTTTTGAGGCAGTCTCACTTTGTCACCCAGGCTGGAGTGCAGTGGCAGGATCTCGGCTCACTGAAACCTCTGCTTCCCAGGTTCAGGTGATTCTCCTGCCTCGGCCTCCCGAGTGGCTGGGATTACAGGCGTCCGCCACCATGCCCAGCTGATTTTTGTATTTTTAGTAGAGATGGGGTTTCACCACGCTAGCCAGGCTGGCCTCGAACTTCTGACCTCAAGTGATTCGCCCCCCTCGGCCTCCTAAAGAGCTGGGATTACAGGCATGAGCCACTGTGCTCAGCTTAGAAATAAGATTTTTTAAAATTTTCATTTTAACATTAAAAATTGCACATTTTCTTTGGGAGGCCGAGGTTGCGATGAGCCAAGATCGCGCCATTGCACTCCAGTCTAGGCAACAAGAGCGAAACTCTGTCTCAAAAATAAATAAATAAATAAATAAATAAATAAATAAATAAATAAAAAATATAGTGTTAATTTGGGATTATACTGTATGCCAAAAAATAAAGTTCATACATTTATAGAACTAGAAGTGAGGCCAGGTATGGTGCCTCATGCCTGTAATCCCAATACTTTTTGGGTGACTGAGGCAGGAGGATTGCTTGAGCCCAGGAATTTGAGACCAGCTTAGGCAACATAGTGAGACCCTGTCTCTACCAAAAATTAAAAAAAAAAAAATTAGCTGGGCATAGTGGCACTGCCTGTGGTCCCAGCTACTTGGGAAGCTGAGGTGAGAGGATCCGCTTGAGGAGGGTGAGGCTGCAGTGAGCTGTGGTAGCGCCACTGCACCCAAGCCTGGGTGACAGAGCAAGACTGCTTCTCCAAAAGAGAAGAAAGTCACAGAAGGTAGAGAAATGCCAATGAGTAATATTGCCCCTTTCTTAAAGAAGTATAATCGTTTAGTAGGAAAATGAGAAAGTTTGAAGGAGAGTATTTTTTAACCTACAGGAAATCATAAATTGCTTTAAGAGGCTCTTTCATTATTTTTAATTGCCAAAACACTTTTCTTAAGTTTGAAAATACCTAAAAGCCATATATTATTTTAACAGAGTCATTAGTTTTTCACGGAGTTATTCTTGATCCCTCTTTCTCCCTCACTTGCCACAGTCAGTCCTTTATAGAGTAGCGCTGATTCTATTGCCTTCACATTGCTCTAATCTGAGCCTCCTCGTTCTCTTCAACCGCTGCTGTAGTTTAAGCCTGGGTTTGCAAACTAGCAACTCAAGGGCCACCTTTAGCCTACAGACAAGCTGTGTTTGGCCTGTGCAAAGTTAAAAGTTTAAAAAATTCGTTGCCAACGTTTAAAAATTTGGAAGTTGTGCTTAAAAATGCAGATCCTAGCTTCTTTTAAAAAATCAAAATATCATAGCTAGGTGTGGTGGCTCGCACCTGTAGTCCCAGCTATTCAGGAGGCTGAGGAAGGAGGACTGCTTGAGCCCAGGAGTTCCAGGCTGCAGGGAGCTATGATTGCGCCACGTGCCCAGCCTGGGCGACAGAGAGAGACCCTGTCTTGGAAAAAGAAAAAAGAGAAACCAGACTATCTGGCAACCCTAGGCCCACATGTTTCTTTCAACTGGTTCGCTTCACTTCTTAGCATTACTTGGTTGTCCCCCATAAGGATGACCAGTCTCCTCTATCTAGCCTTCCACCCTTACCTCAGTATAGTATTATATCTGCCCTATCTCCTGTCCACATTGTCAAAAGTGGCTTTCTCATCAGATTCGATCAAATCACTTCTTGATTTGCATATGCTTGATTTGCTTATTGTTTTCAGGATAAAATCCAAACTCCTTAAAATGGCATTTCATGATCTGGTTTCCCCACACCAGAATGCCCAGAGCATGCTGCTGCCCACTCCTTCCCAGCTCTGGCTATCCAGCACCTGCAGTTCCCAAGCCAGCACTTCCTTCCTCGTATCTGCCGTGTTGCTCTCTCCACCTTCTCTTCTTTCTCCTGGCTAACCCATACTCAGCCTTCAAAACTCTGCGTTGACATCCATCTTCCGAGAGCCCCCAGAAGCCTCTCTCTTGCTCTTTTATGATCCTAAAGCAACCTGTGCTCTTGTTTGTGAGGGCTTCATTTAAATGCTCGAGGTCTCCAAACACCACCAGCGGACATTAAGCCAGGGCGGGCTGAGTGGGGTTAATCCTACCGGGATTAGATTAGCGTTATTGCCTAGTCTACATCTCGGACTGAGTTCGGTCCCCAGCGTGTAATGTCACGGGGGTGAATAAGGGTCCGTCCCGGCACGGATCCCTCAGATCAATGTCCCCCGCCGCTTGCGAGCCGGCCCAGCCAGCCACCGAGTGCGTAGTAATCCACGAGCGCGGCCTGGGATTGGAGGGCGAGGCCTGCGGGAGCGGCCTGGGATTGGAGGGCGCCGCCTGCGGGAGCGGCCTGGGATTGGAGGCGCCGCCTGCGGGAGCGGCCTGGGATTGGAGGGAGCGGCCTGGGATTGGAGGGCGCGGCCTGCGGGAGCGGCCTGGGGTTGGAGGGCGCGGCCTGCGGGAGCGGCCTGGGATTGGAGGGCGAGGCCTGCGGGAGCGGCCTGGGATTGGAGGGCGCGGCCTGCGGGAGCGGCCTGGGATTGGAGGGAGCGGCCTGGGATTGGAGGGCGCGGCCTGCGGGAGCGGCCTGGGGTTGGAGGGCGCGGCCTGCGGGAGCGGCCTGGGGTTGGAGGGCGCGGCCTGCGGGAGCGGCCTGGGATTGGAGGGGCGCGGTCTGCGAGCGCGGCCTGGGATTGGAGGACGCGGCCTGCGGGAGCGGCCTAGCCTCGGACGGCTTGCCGGGAGCTGTAGTCCCCGGAGCCGGAAGTGGGGGTGGCCGGGATAGAAGCCGCAGCCAAGGCGGCAGTCGCTGCCGCTGCCGCCGCCCGGGTGTAGCGCATCACCCGGAGCCCACCGGCCGCAGGTGCCTCCTCCCGCTCCAGGGGGCGCCGGGAGCCCTGAAGGGCGAAGCGGCAGGGACGCCGCTCTTGGGCGAAGAGGCGGCCTCGCCGCCCCGGATGCGGCCGGAGGGCGCGGGAATGGAGCTCGGAGGCGGCGAGGAGCGCCTGCCTGAGGAGAGCAGGTGGGCTGGGAGCGGCCGCGGAGTCGGGGCAGCGACGGGCGCCGGAGCCCCGGGAGGCTTGGGAGGGCGCGGGGTCACGGAGAGAAGGGCCGGGCGCGACGAGGCTTGAGGACGACGGCTGCGGAGGACTTGTTTGGGAAGCATTTCGCAGAGGAGGGACGGGCGGGGCAGGGATGGGACGAAGGCACGGGCTTAGGGTGAGGAGGGTGGGTGGGATTTGCGGAGGGCAAGGGCAGCAGAGGAGGGTGAAGCTCAGATCCAAGACTGCTGGAGAGGAGGTGGCTGCTGAGAGACTGGGCGAAGAGGCCAGAGGGGTGCAGTGAGGTTTTACAGGCCAGAGTCTATAGATAGGGGCAGGGCACCACCCTGCCTGAAACTTGCCGTGACAGCAAGTGGGGCCAACGCGAGGAGGATGTAAGAATTCCTGAGAGCCGAGGTGAAGCGTAATGAGTGGCCTCGGGAGAAGCTTCGGAAGAGATGAGCATGGGGAGAAAGTGAGCGAGTGTCATGGCAGTGCGGTGGGGGCGGGGGCTGCTGATGAGACCAGAAACGCTGTACTTTTGTCATTGCCGAATCCCTGTCAGAGAGTGGCAGGACCTCTGTGTCATTTCCTTTTCGTCTTCAAACCTGTCACTTCTTCCTCACAATGCAAACTAAGCAAGTTCACATTTATTTATGTGGAACCATTGTCAGAAAGTTCATATCTTCTAGAAATTGGGGGATTTAAAATATAAAAACTACTTTGGACCGGGTGTGGTGCCTCACACCTGTAATTCCAGCACCTTGGGGGAGGCCGAGGCGGGTCGCTTGAGTCCAGGAGTTTGAGACCAGCCTGGGTAACCTAGGGAGATCCCCGTCTCTACAAAAATAGAAAAATTAGCTCGGCGTGGTGGTGCTCACCTGTGGGGCCAGCTACTCGGGAGGCTGAGGCGAGAGGATCACTTGAGTGCAATAAGTCGAGGCTGCATTGAGCCAAGATCGCACCACTACACTCCAGCCTGGGCGACAGAGGAAGACCCTGTCTTCAAAAAACAAAAAGTCGAAAAAACCTCGAACTACTTTGACTAAATGATGAATCGGAGTCTGTAGAGATGCCGTCCATATTTAGGGTTTGCTTCATTAATAACTGGTCTTAATCTTTTAAAGAGGCTGGAATGCTGACAGGCGAGAGCAGGAATGTGGCTTAACGGAGTCATACTTGACATTTATTATTTTATTTTTATTTTATTTTTTGAGACAGGGTTTCACCCTGTCCCCCAAGCTGGAGCGCAGTGCCGTGAACACGGCTCACTGCAGCCTCCAACTCTTGGGCTCAAGCAATTATACTATCTCAGCTCCCCAAGTAGCTGGGGTTATAGGTGCCAGCTACCACGTCTGGCTAATTTAAAAAACTTTTTTGTAGAGACAGGGTCTCACCATATTGCCCAGGCTGGTCTCTAACTCTTGGGCTCAAGCGATTCTCCCCCCACACGTCGGCCTCCCAAAGTGCTGGAATTACAGGTGTGAGCCACCAGGCCTGACCTCGCTTGACATTTAGAAACAGTTTCAGATATAATGATGGTCTCAGGAGCAGCTGGGATCCAAAAACTAGAAGCAGAATATTTACCTCTGAGAAAATATCAACAAGGGAAGATTTATGAGATGTTCCTGAGTGAAGACTTTCTATTTTTAAGGGTGACTCTACTTTTACGTGCAAAGTGGCCTGTTGAACAAAACCTGTACTGACAGGACTTTGGGGCTTCTGCCTGAGATCTGAGAATGATTTGTGCTAAGTGAAACTGAACATCTTACTTCCCTTTTCCATGTTTCAGTTTCTGCTTTGCCTATTTGTCTATTCTTCCTGCAGATGTCTGTGACATGCTTCGTGTGAAAGGTCCCATGTAAATTCTAATCACGTTTTAGGATTATTTTGATTTCCCTCTACCACTTCACGTGAGGGAGGCTGGGTTATTTTTTTTAATGTATGTAACAAACACTATTTACCACATGCCAGGTATTGTTTTAAGGTATTAAGATATGAATACTGCGTTAACTTCTTTAATCCCTATAACTATTGTATGTGGTCGGTACTACTGTTATCACTATGTCACAGATGAGAAAGCTGAGAAATGGACAGGGTAAGTAACTTGCCAAGGTTGTACAGCGAATCCCTGGCAGAACTGGATTCAAACCCAGGCAGTTCGGCACCAGAGCCTGCGCTTTTTTTTTTTTCTTTTTTTAGAGACAGGGTCTCACTATGTTGCCTAGGCTGGTCTCAAACTCCTGGGCTCAAGATATTCTCCAGCCTTGGCCTCTCAAAGTGCTGAGGTTACAGATATGAGCAACCATGCTGGCCCAAGAGACTGTACTTTTTTTTTTTGAGATAGAGTCTTGCTCTGTCGCCAAGGCTGGAGTGCAGTGGCACCGTCTTGGTTCACTACAACCTCCGCCTCCCGGGTTCAAGCAGTTCTCCTGCCTCAGCCTCCCAAGTAGCTGGGATTACAGGTGACCACCACCACGCCCAGCTAATTTTTTGTATTTTTAGTAGAGACGGGGTTTTGCCATGTTGGCCAGGCTGGTCGCGAACTCCTGACCTCAGATGATCTACTAGCCTCGGCCTCCCAAAGTGCTGGGATTGCAAGCGTGAGCCACTGCACCCGGCCTGAGTCTGTACTTTTAATACTTACCCTATGCTGCCTCTCACTATGCTAATAGTGACAAAGGAAGTGTAAGATAGTGAATAAATTTCATAGCATTCTGTGCCTGTCATTCAGGCCAGTGGGATAGCTCCTTTGCAGAATCTTTTCCCGTTTTTATTCTTTTTATGATTGCCTCTTAACCAAAAAACTTTAATCAAAACTTAATTTTAGTAGTGGGGTCATCCTCACAAAGTCACTCACGTCATTGTTATAGGCATACTGTGTTGGTGGCTGGTTAATTCAGAATGCGTGTTTAATGAGGCTTCATGGTACCGATGGCCTCCCTAGCTCCAGATACACAACTGGTAAATACATTCCTTGTGCTTGTTAATTGAGGCGTTGTGACTGGGTTACTGCAAACATAACCTTTCTATGGCCAATGAAATACCCAGTTCAGAAACAGTCTTCTTGATGAGATAGCATCATTTTTATTTATTTATATATTTTAAAGATAGGGTCTCACTGTGTCACTCAGGCTGGAGTACAATAGTGCAATCATAGCTCACTGCAGCCTCAAACTCCTGGGCTCAAGTGATCTTCCCGCCTCAGCCTCCTCAGTAGCTAGGACTACAGGTGTGTGCCACCACCCCCAGCTAATTTTTAATTTTTTCAAATTTTTTGTAGTGACAGAGTCTCACCATGTTGCCTAGGCTAGTCTCAAACTCCTGGCCTCAAGGGATCTTGCCGCCTTGGCCTCCCAGAGCACTGGGATTATAAACATGAGCCACTGTGCCCAGCCAATAGTGTCATTTTAAAAACGAAGGATCAGTATATTTTCCTTAAGTAGTTGATATAATGAAATGTGAATAAGCTTTAAAGTCAGATCTGCATTTGAATCCTAGTTCACAGATTAATTTGGCTTAACTTGATCAAGTTACTTTACTTAACCTGCCTGAGTAGGAAGAATAAGGCTTTCCTGCCTGAGAAGTTTTGAGGATTCAATAAAACAACGTGCATAAAGCTCCTGAGAGCCTGATAGGTAGGAGGTAGAAAAAATGTCGAATCCACCCCTTGCTAGTTTTTTTGAAATAAAGCGAGTGTCTCCCCCACAAGTGACTGTTTGCAAGGGTATCACTTGGTCTTCGTCTTTCAGTGGCTCCTTCATCCGAGTTGAACACATTGGGACCTACAGTGTTGGCTTAGCTTTCCACTTCCCCCGGTAGTGTGCTTATGTGATGGACTTGCCTATTGTTTTCCGTCTAGCTATCACTCCAGCAAGATGCTGTGGAGCTTAGGGGTGATACTTCACTTTCCCTCCGTATCCTAAATGCCAGTTATTTTGAGGTTGCCTGGTAAAACTACTACACTACGCTGGGCGCGGTGGCTCATGCCTGTAACCCCAACACTTTGGGAGGCTGAGGCGGGTGGATCACGAGGTCAGGAGATCGAGACCATCCTGGCTAACATGGTGAAACCCCGTCTCTACTAAAAATACAAAAAATTAGCCGGGCATGGTGGCGGGTGCCTGTAGTCCCAGCTACTGGGGAGGCTGAGGCAGGAGAATGGCGTGAACCCGGGAGGCAGAGCTTGCAGTGAGCCGAGATTGCGCCACTGCACTCCAGCCTGGGCGACAGAGCGAGACTCCGTCTCAAAAAAAACCAAACTACTAGACTGGTAAAATGCTAGAGGAATGGTCTTTCTGGCATTGCTCTGTCTCCCTAGACCGCCTTGGCCATGCAGTCTGCTGCTGAGCGTGCAACTCAGGTACACGCACTGCTCAGTGTTCCTGGCACCGTGATCCAGATACAGTCAGAATTCAAGGAGTAAGGTCCGTTTTAGCATCTCCAAACTAAGCTTATTCCACTGACCAAAACCTGCCCCTCCTCTGATCTCTGTTAATCGCATTTTCCACTCCCTCAACCAGCCAGAACGTCAGAGTGACACTGGACATTTCGCTCTTCTCCGTTCCCCATATCTAAGTAGTCACCAGGGTCTAAAATTCTGTTCCTAATTTTTCTTTTGAAGCCTTCTTTTTCTCTCCATTTCCAAATATAATGGCTTATAGTACTAAAAAATCTAGGATGTATTATTGCTTCAGAAATGCTCAAATATGGGTGTTCAAATTAAGAATTTGTATCTGTCTCTGGGCTCTGCTTCCTGATGTGTTGTTTTCATTCTCAGGTAGACTCTTCTACAGGTTACCGTAGCAACTCCAAGCTTAGCAATACTAGCAACAAGAAAGATGCAGTCCCAGCAGCTCCAGCAAAAGCAAAAATCCCGGGGCTGACTCTTTTTGGACTGACTTGAGTTATGTTTCTGTTCTTGTGGTCAGGGTATGGGCTATTTTGCTTCGTCAGGCCTAAGTTATGTGCTCAACTAACTTGGGGCACAACTAACTTGGGGCACATCCAGGGCGAATGGCGTGAGCCCGGGAGGCAGAGCTTGCAGTGATCCGAGATTGCGCTGCTGCACTACAGGCTGGGCGACAGAGCTAGACTCCATCTCAAAAACAGCAAACAAAACAAACAAAAAAAACAAAAGCAATGTTCAGTGGTTTTCCTATTGAAATAGAATATTTTCTATGTCAAAACTCCTCACTCTGGTACTGAATCTTTTTTTGTTTTTTGAGACGGAGTCTCGCTCTGTTGCCCAGGCCGGAGAGCAGTAGCACAATCTCGGCTCACTGCAAGCTCCGCCTCCCGGGTTCACGCCGTTCTCCTGACCTCGTGATCCGCCCGCCTCGGCCTCCCAAAGTGCTGGGATTACAGGCGTGAGCCACCGCGCCTGGCCTGAATCTGTATGTTAGTACTTAATGAAGTTTCCAATTACAAAACCATGGCACACTCACCCACTCTCACATCTTTCTCGCCATTCTCATTCTTGCTTTTCTACACTCACTGCAGTACCTCCCTCTTTGCCTGGAGAGCTCTTAGTCGTCCCTTAAATGACGCTCCTTTAGAAGGCATCCCTCTCTATTAGAGCACATCTGACATCTGCCTTCATAGCATGGTTATGTAAGTACCCATTTCCCCCATTACGTTCTGAATTCTCTGACAGATGGGACTCTTCCTCTTTAACCGCTATAACGCCTCTTTAAGCACCAGTGCCTAGCGCAGTGCCTGACATGTAGTGGTGTTCGCTGAATATTTGTTTGAGGAATGAAGACGTGAACGTTGTGGTCATTCCTCTTACAGTTGGGCAGATGCTAGTGGAACTGTTGTCATTGGAAGTGCCACTTTCTTCCCATTTATCCTTTTTTCACATTTTTAAATTTCCTGTTTTCTTTCTTTCCCGTCCCTCTTTGATTATGCCAGGGGTTAACAGTTTACATAGAACTGGTAGCAAAGCAGGGTGATCACATGATTTAAAGCAAACTAGCAATTGCTAGTTCGATTTTTAGTACAAAAATTACAGAAACATATTCTTGAAGCTCTTGGGGAAGCTGCTGTTGTCAGAACCCAGGAGGGGACTGCAAGGACTCTAAGCCTGAAGCTTTTCTCAGTATTCCTCTCCCACAGCTGTTTCTGTTTTTTAAAGGGTTCTCACATTGTTGCCCAGGCTAGACTTGAACTTTTGAGGTCAGGCATCCTCCTGCTTCAGCCTCCCAAGGAGCTGGTACTACAGGCATGTGCCACTGTGCCAGCATGCCTTTTACATTTAAATCATCTACCTGAAACTGAAAAGACTGAAACACTTTGTCTTTCCTCCCGTGCCATTGCTATTAAAGTGGTGTGTGTGCCTGCTTTACCTTGTTTGTAAAGCATTCTGTTACCTAGACAGTATAAGATGAACCTGGTGAAGTAATAAGATTGTCTTTCTTACATGTCTCATGAAATCAGCCTTGTTGTGCTGCAGTAACACCTTGACAGTTTCTTCCATTCCGGTCAAGCAGATTTAAGTCTTTACCATGTAAAAGTCATATCCCGTATTTGAGGAAGTCCTTCCTAGCTTTCCTACTTCAGTGAGAGGACCAACAGCATCAACAGGGCCTTGCAATCCGTGCTTACCCACAGACTTGACCTTGGTTTTAAACGCAGTGGAGATACTCTTTGGATGTGGAACACTGTAACCAAACTTCATTATGCTGGCAGACTGTCCAGTCCTTTACAATTTTTGGCAGAATTTTCTTTTTAAGCAGAATGGGTAAGAAGGCTTATTCTAGGTACCCTTCCTGATTTTGTTGGATTTATTAGATTTATGCAATGGAAGTTCACAGGGGAAAATGACAGAGAAAGAGAATATTATTCTCTGCTCTATGTTATGCTTCCCTAGATTGTCGGTTACACCCTCCTCTGTGAAGCAATTGTTGTCTCCATTTTACAGTGAGGGATTGAAGCTTCAGGAGTTTAAATGGCTTGGTCAAGAATGTGGATCTAGGCCAGGTGAGGTGGCTCACGCCTGTAATCCCAGCACTTTGGGAGGCTGAGGCAGGCAGATCACTTGAAGTCAAGAGTTCGAGACCAGCCTGGCCAACGTGGTGAAACCCCATTTCTACTAAAATACAAAAATTAGCTGGGCATGGTGTCAGGCACCTGTAATCTCAGCTACTTGGGAGGCTGAGGCAGGAGAATCGTTTGAACCTGGGAGGCAGAGGTTGCAGTGAGCTGAGATCGCACCACTGCCCTCCAGCCTGGGCGACAGAGCAAAACTCAGTCTCAAAAAAAAAAAAAAAAAAAATAGAATGTGCATCTAGTTTGTGTGCAGCTAAGATTCAAATTCAAATTCAGTTTGAATGACTATGATGTCTATTTTCTTTTTACTGGTGACATTTTCTTCCTGCTTATTAAAATAAAAAGATCTGTAATCCCAGCACTTTGGGAGGCTGAGCGGGCGGATCATGAGGTCAGGAGTTTGAGACCAGCCTGACAACATGGTGAAACCCCATCTCTACTAAAAAATACAAAATTAGCTGGACGTGGTGGCGGGTGTCTGTAATTCCCAGCTACTCAGGAGGCTGAGGCAGGAGAATCGCTTGAACCCAGGAGGCAGAGGTTGCAGTGAGCCGAGATCGCACCACTGCCCTCCAGCCTGGGTGACAGAGCGAGACTCTGTCTCACAAATAAAATAGGCCGGGCGCGGTGGCTCACGCCTGTAATCTCAGCACTTTGGGAGGCCGAGGCAGGTGGATCACGAGGTCAGGAGATGGAGACCATCCTGGCTAACATGGTGAACCCCGTCTCTACTAAAAATACAAAAAATTAGCCAGGCGTGGTGGCGGGCACCTGTAGTCCCAGCTACCCGGGAGGCTGAGGCAGGAGAATGGTGTGAACCCGGGAGGTGGAGCTTGCAGTGAACCGAGATCGCACCACTGCACACCAGCCTGGGCAACAGAGCGAGACTCCATCTCAAAAATAAAAAATAAAAAATAATAAAATACAAAAGAAATAGAAGATACATAGTCCGTTTCCTTCAGGAAACAAGCTATATAATATTAAATAACAGTCTTAAAGTATTTTTAGAAGGAATGGTATCGCGACATCATATGCTTTTGGAGTTCTAATAAAGGAGCTATAGTGGGTCAGATTATTTAGAACTTTTGAGAGAAAGTTGAGTTAGAGCTGGACCTGAATCCCTGAATGGGGTGAGAACAGGCATTCCAGGTGGAGAGCTCTGCATGAATAAGTCATGGCAGTAGAGTGAGCTTGGCACGTTTGTAATAGTGTGTGATAAGGTCCCTGTACCTAACCTGAGGAGTACTGGGCAGCAAAGTCAGTATTTAGATTGGGGCCATTGATGGAGAATTTTTCACCTCCATGCTAAGGAGTTTGTTGGTGGTTAGGTTTCTGACATAAGGGATTTTTCATCCGTATGTTGAATCCACTGATTGTTGAAATTCAATACATTTGATGTTACTCAGGCATTAAATAGGTGTCGAATTACAAAGCACACCTGCAGGTACTGCTTATTCCCTCCTGGACATTAAGATTCTCCTTTGGGCTGCGTGCAGTGGCTCACGTCTGTAATCCTAGCACTTTAGGAGGCCGAGGCAGATGGTTGCTTGAGCCCAAGAGTTTGAGACCAGCCTCAGCAACGTAGTAGACTCCAGTCTCTACAAAAAAAAAAAAAAAAAAAAAAAAAAGATTCTCCTGTCAGCCATGAATGTGTGGGACTGGCCAATGGTTACATTCTCCAGGTGCCCCAGAGCTGAGAGACTATATAAGAGAGTCAAGTATGTTTTTCCTATAAGCATGTTATTTATTTAAAGCATATTATTTATGTAAAAAGGAGCACATTCAACTACACAGCCTGCAAGTTAAATACTAGATAATTAAAAACAGAAAATATATAGCCAGATAAGAAGAAAAAGTTAAACACACATGTGATAGTCTCTCGCTACCCTCTCAGTGTTACCAATAATTATTTCACCTAATTCTATTTTTTTCTACCTGAAGGAAGAACCATTACTTCTTTCCAGGAAGTACTTTCTGGCATTAAAAGTCCCAGGGGCACTGCCTGACCACAGTCTTTCAACGTAGAAGCCCAGATACTTGAGTATTTTAAAAATCCTTTATGGTGCTTTCCAGCTTCTGGTTTGTTCAGTTATTGATCCTTTTTTGTGGGAAGGGATTTTTTAGTTTTTTTGTAGAGACAGGATTTTGCATGTTGCCCAGGCTGGTCTTGAACTCCCGAGCTCAAGCAATGCGCCTGCCTTAGCCTCCCAAAGTGCTGGGATTACAGGTGTGAGCCCACCACACCCAGTCTGCTGATCCTTTATTAATTGGCTAGTATCAGGAAAGGCCTAAACAATTCCACTCTTCTCTACAGTTCCCCCATATTACTAAAGGTAACCACTAGTAACATATTATTTCTTTTCGTATTTTTATGTGGAGATCGTAAATCTAATTTTACATTCTGCTTTTTATACTTTAATATGCTATAATTAGCTTTAGAAACTTTTTGGTCAAAAAGTTTCATTCTTTGTGGTATTCCATCATGTGGATGTACACCTTTCTTCCTCCACTTTGGGGATCAAAATCATTACCTGACTTGGGACAACCTGACTTTCAGCTGTGATCCATGGGCCTGTCCCAGGATAAAGAGCTTACTGTGGAAGGGACATGCCAGTAAGCTGAAGCTGTTTCCTTTACCACTAAAAAGAGTATTTGGGGATTGAAGATAGACCAATATGTATTTCTTACCTTGAATCTCAACTTTGGCAGTTGCATAGTACTTTCACTTATTACTATTTATCATATTAATATATATCACATATAAGACTCACATGTCATATATTTTTTAGTGATTATGTTTTAGTTATGTATTAGTTATATAGTGTAATACTTACAGAGTTTTGTAGCTTTTTACTTTAATCTTGTAGTGTTACTATTATAACATGGTAAGCTTTTAAGACTGAGTTGGCATCTAGAAAACTGTTTTTCCCCAGATATACTTATTTCAGTTACTGAGGCATTTTCTGTTGCCTCTTAAGGAGGGATGTGGTCAAGATCCTCGCCAGAAGAAGGTAGTTGGGATTTTATTCTGGATTGGCTTCATTGTGAGTTTGATGAAATGATTATGTAGAGATGGGTTATTCTGCCCGTGGCACTTAGGCCTGGTTCCATCCAGGCGTAGGTTGAGACAGTTAGAAAGATGTGCATTTAGTTTATGGTGATTAAAGGAGAACATTCTGTATAATGGCAGAAGTGGCTCTACCAAGAGCTGCTTTGAACCAGTTCACTTCCAAGGTCTTGATTGTGCTCATATAAAGATGACATGTGAATACAGGGTGATACCATTCAAATAACTATTACCAAACAGGTAATAGGAAAAACTGACCTTATCTGCTGAAAACATGGTTAAAGAATAGGGACAGGATATATATATACACGTATATATATATGTGTGTGTGTGTGTATGTGTATATATATGTGTATATGTATATGTGTATGTGTATATATATGTGTATGTGTATATATATGTATTTATATGTGTGTGTATATATATACGTATATATACATATATATGTATACGTATAGATATCGTTTTTTTTTTCTTTTTGAGATGAAGTTTCGCTCTTGTTGCCCAGGCTGGAGTGCAGTGGCGCGATCTCGGCTCACTGAAACCTCCGCCCCCCAGGTTCAAGCAGTTCTCCTGCCTCAGCCTCCCGAGTAGCTGGGATTACAGGCATGTGCCACCACGACTGGCTAATTTTTGTATTTTTTTGGTAGAGAACGGGGTTTTTCCATGTTGGTCAGGTTGGTCTCGAACTCCTGACCTCAGGTGATCTGCCACCTCAGCCCCACAAAGTGCTGGGATTACAGGCGTGAGCCACTGCGCCTGGCGGGAAAGGATATTTTATTTCTCCATTGTGATCTGTTTACTTGCATCTAAGATTCAGGCATAATGGTTTAATCAAACCAGTGTGTATGAGC
>NW_022097449.1:0-20694 GCF_006542625.1 Nomascus leucogenys
AACTGCAAGTGGACATTGAGCTAAGGGCCTATAGTGGAAAAAGGATATCTTCAAATAAAAACTACACAGAAGCATTCTGTGAAACTTCTTTCTGTTCTGTCATTCAACTAACAGAGTTGAAGCTTACTTTTGATTGAGCAGTTCTGAAACACTCTTTCTGTAGAAACTGCAAGTGGACATTCGAGCGCTAAGGGCCTATAGTGGAAAAAAGGGATATCTTCAAATAAAAACTACACAGAAGCATTCTGTGAAACTTCTTTCTGTTCTGTGCATTCAACTAACAGAGTTGAAGCTTACTTTTGATGAGCAGTTCTGAAACACTCTTTCTGTAGAAACTGCAAGTGGACATTCAGCGCTAAAGGGCCTATAGTGGAAAAGGATATCTTCAAATAAAAACTACACAGAAGCATTCTGTGAAACTTCTTTCTCTGTGCATTCATTCAACAGAGTTGAAGCTTACTTTTGATTGAGCAGTTCTGAAACACTCTTTCTGTAGAAACTGCAAGTGGACATTCGAACGCTAAAGGGCCTATAGTGGAAAAGGATATGCTTCAAATAAATAAACACAGAAGCATTCTGTGAAACTTCTTTCTGTTCATTCAACTAACAGAGTTGAAGCTTACTTTTGATTGAGCAGTTCTGAAACACTCTTTCTGTAGAAACTGCAAGTGGACATTCGAGCGCTAAGGGCCTATAGTGGAAAAAGAATATCTTCAAATAAAAACTACACAGAAGCATTCTGTGAAACTTCTTTCTGTTCTGTGCATTCAACTAACAGAGTGAAGCTTACTTTTGATTGAGCAGTTCTGAAACACTCTTTCTGTAGAAACTGCAAGTGGACATCTGAGCTAAAGGCCTATAGTGGAAAAAGGATATCTTCAAATAAAAACTACACAGAAGCATTCTTGTCAAACTTCTGTTCTGTGCATTCAACTAACAGAGTTGAAGCTTACTTTTGATTGAGCAGTTCTGAAACACTCTTTCTGTAGAAACTGCAAGTGGACATTCGAGCTAAAGGGCCTATAGTGGAAAAGGATATCTTCAAATAAAAACTACACAGAAGCATTCTGTGAACTTCTTTCTGTTCTGTGCATTCAACTAACAGAGTTGAAGCTTACTTTTGATTGAGCAGTTCTGAAACACTCTTTCTGTAGAAACTGCAAGTGGACATTTCGAGCGCTAAAGGGCCTATAGTGGAAAAAGGGATATCTTCAAATAAAACTACACAGAAGCATTCTGTGAAACTTCTTTCTGTTCTGTGCATTCAACTAACAGAGTTGAAGCTTACTTTTGATTGAGCAGTTCTGAAACACTCTTTCTGTAGAAACTGCAAGTGGACATTCGAGCTAAGGGCCTATAGTGGAAAAAGGATATCTTCAAATAAAAATACACAGAAGCATTCTGTGAAACTTCTTTCTGTTCTGTGCATTCAACTAACAGAGTTGAAGCTTACTTTTGATTGAGCAGTTCTGAAACACTCTTTCTGTAGAAACTGCAAGTGGACATTCCGAGCGCTAAGGGCCTATAGTGGAAAAAGGATATCTTCAAATAAAAACTACACAGAAGCATTCTGTGAAACTTCTTTCTGTTCTGTGCATTCAACTAACAGAGTTGAGCTTACTTTTGATTGAGCAGTTCTGAAACACTCTTTCTGTAGAAACTGCAAGTGGACATTCTGAGCGCTAAAGGGCCTATAGTGGAAAAAGATATCTTCAAATAAAAACTACACAGAAGCATTCTGTGAAACTTCTTTCTGTTCTGTGCATTCAACTAACAGAGTTGAAGCTTACTTTTGATTGAGCATTCTGAAACACTCTTTCTGTAGAAACTGCAAGTGGACATTCGAGGCTAAAGGGCCTATAGTGGAAAAAGGATATCTTCAAATAAAAACTACACAGAAGCATTCTGTGAAACTTCTTTCTGTTCGTGCATTCAACTAACAGAGTTGAAGCTTACTTTTGATTGAGCAGTTCTGAAACACTCTTTCTGTAGAAACTGCAAGTGACATTTCGAGCGCTAAAGGGCCTATAGTGGAAAAAGGGATATCTTCAAATAAAACTACACAGAAGCATTCTGTGAAACTTCTTTCTGTTCTGTGCATTCAACTAACAGAGTTGAAGCTTACTTTTGATTGAGCAGTTCTGAAACACTCTTTCTGTAGAAACTGCAAGTGGACATTCCGAGCGCTAAGGGCCTATAGTGGAAAAAGGGATATCTTCAAATAAAAACTACACAGAAGCATTCTGTGAAACTTCTTTCTGTTCTGTGCATTCAACTAACAGAGTTGAAGCTTACTTTTGATTGAGCAGTTCTGAAACACTCTTTCTGTAGAAACTGCAAGTGGACATTCCGAGCTAAGGGCCTATAGTGGAAAAAGGAATATCTTCAAATAAAAACTACACAGAAGCATTCTGTGAACTTCTTTCTGTTCTGGCATTCAACTAACAGAGTTGAAGCTTACTTTTGATTGAGCAGTTCTGAAACACTCTTTCTGTAGAAACTGCAAGTGGACATTTCCGAGCGCTAAGGGCCTATAGTGGAAAAAGGAATCTAAATAAAAACTACACAGAAGCATTCTGTGAAACTTCTTTCTGTTCTGTGCATTCAACTAACAGAGTTGAAGCTTACTTTTGATTGAGCAGTTCTGAAACACTCTTTCTGTAGAAACTGCAAGTGGACATTCCGAGGCTAAGGGCCTATAGTGAAAAAGGATATCTTCAAATAAAAACTACACAGAAGCATTCTGTGAAACTTCTTTCTGTTCTGTGCATTCAACTAACAGAGTTGAAGCTTACTTTTGATTGAGCAGTTCTGAAACACTCTTTCTGTAGAAACTGCAAGTGGACATTCGAGCGCTAAGGGCCTATAGTGGAAAAAAGGGATATCTTCAAATAAAAACTACACAGAAGATTCTGTGAAACTTCTTTCTGTTCTGTGCATTCAACTAACAGAGTTGAAGCTTACTTTTGATTGAGCAGTTCTGAAACACTCTCTTCTGTAGAAACTGCAAGTGGACATTTGAGCGCTAAAGGGCCTATAGTGGAAAAAGGGATATCTTCAAATAAAAACTACACAGAAGCATTCTGTGAAACTTCTTTCTGTTCTGTGCATTCAACTAACAGAGTTGAAGCTTACTTTTGATTGAGCAGTTCTGAAACACTCTTTCTGTAGAAACTGCAAGTGGACAGAGCGTGCTAAAGGGCCTATAGTGGAAAAATATCTTCAAATAAAAACTACACAGAAGCATTCTGTGAAACTTCTTTCTGTTCTGTGCATTCAACTAACAGAGTTGAAGCTTACTTTTGATTGAGCAGTTCTGAAACACTCTTTCTAGAAACTGCAAGTGGACATTTCGAGCGCTAAAGGGCCTATAGTGGAAAAAGGGATATCTTCAAATAAAAACTACACAGAAGCATTCTGTGAAACTTCTTTCTGTTCTGTGCATTCAACTAACAGAGTTGAAGCTTACTTTTGATTGAGCAGTTCTGAAACACTCTTTCTGTAGAAACTGCAAGTGGACATTCCGAGGCTAAAGGGCCTATAGTGGAAAAAGGAAATCTTCAAATAAAAACTACACAGAAGCATTCTGTGAAACTTCTTTCTGTTCTGTGCATTCAACTAACAGAGTTGAAGCTTACTTTTGATTGAGCAGTTCTGAAACACTCTTTCTGTAGAAACTGCAAGTGGACATTCGAGCGCTAAAGGGCCTATAGTGAAAAGGATATCTTCAAATAAAAATACACAGAAGCATTCTGTGAAACTTCTTTCTGTTCTGTGCATTCAACTAACAGAGTTGAAGCTTACTTTTGATTGAGCAGTTCTGAAACACTCTTTCTGTAGAAACTGCAAGTGGACATTCTGAACGCTAAAGGGCCTATAGTGGAAAAAGGATATCTTCAAATAAAAACTACACAGAAGCATTCTGTGAAACTTCTTTCTGTTCTGTGCATTCAACTAACAGATTTGAAGCTTACTTTTGATTGAGCAGTTCTGAAACACTCTTTCTGTAGAAACTGCAAGTGGACATCCAGCTAAGGGCCTATAGTGGAAAAGGGATATCTTCAAATAAAAACTACACAGAAGCATTCTGTGAAACTTCTTTCTGTTCTGTGCATTCAACTAACAGAGTTGAAGCTACTTTTGATTGAGCAGTTCTGAAACACTCTTTCTGTAGAAACTGCAAGTGGACATTCGAGCGCTAAAGGGCCTATAGTGAAAAGGAATATCTTCAAATAAAAACTACACAGAAGCATTCTGTGAAACTTTTCTGTTCTGTGCATTCAACTAACAGAGTTGAAGCTTACTTTTGATTGAGCAGTTCTGAAACACTCTTTCTGTAGAAACACAATGGACATTCGAACGCTAAAGGCCTATAGTGGAAAAGGTATATCTTCAAATAAAAACTACACAGAAGCATTCTGTGAAACTTCTTTCTGTTCTGTGCATTCAACTAACAGAGTTGAAGCTTACTTTTGATTGAGCACTTCACTCTTTCTGTAGAAACTGCAAGTGGACATTGAGCTAAGGGCCTATAGTGGAAAAAATATCTTCAAATAAAAACTACACAGAAGCATTCTGTGAAACTTCTTTCTGTTCTGTGCATTCAACTAACAGAGTTGAAGCTTACTTTTGATTGAGCAGTTCTGAAACACTCTTTCTGTAGAAACTGCAAGTGGACATTCGAGCGCTAAAGGGCCTATAGTGGAAAAAGGTATCTTCAAATAAAAACTACACAGAAGCATTCTGTGAAACTTCTTTCTGTTCTGTGCATTCAACTAACAAGTTGAAGCTTACTTTTGATAGAGCAGTTCTGAAACACTCTTTCTGTAGAAACTGCAAGTGGACATTCTGAACGCTAAAGGGCCTATAGTGGAAAAAGGTATATCTTCAAATAAAAACTACACAGAAGCATTCTGTCAAACTTCTTTCTGTTCTGTGCATTCAACTAACAGAGTTGAAGCTTACTTTTGATTGAGCAGTTCTGAAACACTCTTTCTGTAGAAACTGCAAGTGGACATTCTGAACGCTAAAGGCCTATAGTGGAAAAAGGTATATCTTCAAATAAAAACTACACAGAAGCATTCTGTGAAACTTCTTTCTGTTCTGTGCATTCAACTAACAGAGTTGAAGCTTACTTTTGATTGAGCAGTTCTGAAACACTCTTTCTGTAGAAACTGCAAGTGGACATTCCGAGCGCTAAAGGGCCTATAGTGGAAAAAGGGATATCTCAAATAAAAACTACACAGAAGCATTCTGTGAAACTTCTTTCTGTTCTGTGCATTCAACTAACAGAGTTGAAGCTTACTTTTGATTGAGCAGTTCTGAAACACTCTTTCTGTAGAAACTGCAAGTGGACATTCCGAGCGCTAAGGGCCTATAGTGAAAAAATATCTTCAAATAAAAACTACACAGAAGCATTCTGTGAAACTTCTTCTGTTCTGTGCATTCAACTAACAGAGTTGAAGCTTACTTTTGATTGAGCAGTTCTGAAACACTCTTTCTGTAGAAACTGCAAGTGGACATTTCCGAGCGCTAAGGGCCTATAGTGAAAAGGTATCTTCAAATAAAATACACAGAAGCATTCTGTGAAACTTCTTTCTGTTCTGTGCATTCAACTAACAGAGTTGAAGCTTACTTTTGATTGAGCATTCTGAAACACTCTTCTGTAGAAACTGCAAGTGGACATTCAGAGCTAAGGGCCTATAGTGGAAAAAGGAATATCTTCAAATAAAAACTACACAGAAGCATTCTGTGAAACTTCTTTCTGTTCTGTGCATTCAACTAACAGAGTTGAAGCTTACTTTTGATTGAGCAGTTCTGAAACACTCTTTCTGTAGAAACTGCAAGTGGACATTCGAGCGCTAAAGGGCCTATAGTGGAAAAAGGATATCTTCAAATAAAAACTACACAGAAGCATTCTGTGAAACTTCTTTCTGTTCTGTGCATTCAACTAACAGAGTTGAAGCTTACTTTTGATTGAGCAGTCTGAAACACTCTTTCTGTAGAAACTGCAAGTGGACATTCCGAGCGCTAAAGGGCCTATAGTGGAAAAAGGATATCTTCAAATAAAACTACACAGAAGCATTCTGTGAAACTTCTTTCTGTTCTGTGCATTCAACTAACAGAGTGAAGCTTACTTTTGATTGAGCAGTTCTGAAACACTCTTTCTGTAGAAACTGCAAGTGGACATTAACGCTAAAGCCTATAGTGGAAAAGGATATCTTCAAATAAAAACTACACAGAAGCATTCTGTGAAACTTCTTTCGTTCTGTGCATTCAACTAACAGAGTGAAGCTTACTTTTGATTGAGCAGTTCTGAAACACTCTTTCTGTAGAAACGCAAGTGGACATTAGGAGTGCTAAGGGCCTATAGTGGAAAAAGGATATCTTCAAAAAAAACTACACAGAAGCATTCTGTGAAACTCTTTCTGCTGTGCATTCAACTAACAGAGTTGAAGCTTACTTTTGATTGAGAAGTTCTGAAACACTCTTTCTGTAGAAACTGCAAGTGGACATTCGAGCGCTAAAGGGCCATAGTGGAAAAAGGATATCTTCAAATAAAAACTACACAGAAGCATTCTGTGAAACTTCTCTTCTGTGCATTCAACTAACAGAGTTGAAGCTTACTTTTGATTGAGCAGTTCTGAAACACTCTTTCTGTAGAAACTGCAAGTGGACATTGATAAGGGCCTATAGTGGAAAAAGAATATCTTCAAATAAAAACTACACAGAAGCATTCTGTGAAACTTCTTTCTGTTCTCCATTCAACTAACAGAGTTGAAGCTTACTTTTGATTGAGCAGTTCTGAAACACTCTTTCTGTAGAAACTGCAAGTGGACATTCGAGCGCTAAGGGCCTATAGTGAAAAAGGGATATCTTCAAATAAAAACTACACAGAAGCATTCTGTGAAACTTCTTTCTGTTCTGTGCATTCAACTAACAGAGTTGAAGCACTTTTGATTGAGCAGTTCTGAAACACTCTTTCTGTAGAAACTGCAAGTGGACATTCAGCGCTAAAGGGCCTATAGTGGAAAAAGGATATCTTCAAATAAAAACTACACAGAAGCATTCTGTGAAACTTCTTTCTGTTCTGTGCATTCAACTAACAGAGTTGAAGCTTACTTTTGATTGAGCAGTTCTGAAACACTCTTTCTGTAGAAAAGCAAGTGGACATTCCGAGCGCTAAGGGCCTAGTGGAAAAAGGGATATCTTCAAATAAAAACTACACAGAAGCATTCTGTGAAACTTCTTTCTGTTCTGTGCATTCAACTAACAGAGTTGAAGCTTACTTTTGATTGAGCAGTTCTGAAACCTCTTTCTGTAGAAATGCAAGTGGACATTCGAGCGCTAAAGGGCCTATAGTGGAAAAGGATATCTTCAAATAAAAACTACACAGAAATTCTGTGAAACTCTTTCTGTTCTGTGCATTCAACTAACAGAGTGAAGCTTACTTTTGATTGAGCAGTTCTGAAACACTCTTTCTGTAGAAACTGCAAGTGGACATTCTGAGCTAAAGGGCCTATAGTGGAAAAAGGGATATCTTCAAATAAAAACTACACAGAAGCATTCTGTGAAACTTCTTTCTGTTCTGTGCATTCAACTAACAGAGTTGAAGCTTACTTTTGATTGAGCAGTTCTGAAACACTCTTTCTGTAGAAACTGCAAGTGGACATTCGAGTGCTAAGGGCCTATAGTGGAAAAGGAATATCTTCAAATAAAAACTACACAGAAGAATTCTGTGAAACTTCTTTCTGTTCTGTGCATTCAACTAACAGAGTTGAAGCTTACTTTTGATTGAGCAGTTCTGAAACTCTCTTTCTGTAGAAACTGCAAGTGACGTTTCCAGCGCTAAAGTGCCTATAGTGGAAAAAGGGATATCTTCAAATAAAAACTACACAGAAGCATTCTGTGAAACTTCTTTCTGTTCTGTGCATTCAACTAACAGAGTTGAAGCTTACTTTTGATTGAGCAGTTCTGAAACACTCTTTCTGTAGAAACTGCAAGTGGACATTCCGAGAGCTAAAGGGCCTACAGAAAAGGATATCTTCAAATAAAAACTACACAGAAGCATTCTGTGAAACTTCTTTCTGTTCTGTGCATTCAACTAACAGAGTTGATTATACTTTTGATTGAGCAGTTCTGAAACACTCTTTCTGTAGAAACTGCAAGTGGACATTCCGAGCGCTAAGGGCCTATAGTGGAAAAAGGAATATCTCAAATAAAACTACACAGAAGCTTCTGTGAAACTTCTTTCTGTTCTGTGCATTCATCTAACAGATTGAAGCTTACTTTTGATTGAGCAGTTCTGAAACACTCTTTCTAGAAACTGCAAGTGGACATTCGAGCGCTAAAGGGCCTATAGTGAAAAAAGGGTATCTCAAATAAAAACTACACAGAAGATTCTGTGAAACTTCTTTCTGTTCTGTGCATTCAACTAACAGAGTTGAAGCTTACTTTTGATTGAGCACTTCTGAAACACTCTTTCTGTAGAAACTGCAAGTGGACATTCAGAGCTAAGGGCCTATAGTGGAAAAAGGAATCTCAAATAAAAACTACACAGAAGCATTCTGTGTAAACTTCTTTCTGTTCGGTCCATTCAACTAACAGAGTTGAAGCTTACTTTTGATTGAAGTTCTGAAACACTCTTTCTGTAGATGCAAGTGACGTTCGAGCGCTAAAGGGCCTATAGTGGAAAAAGGGATATCTTCAAATAAAACTACACAGAAGCATTCTGTGAAACTTCTTTCTGTTCTCTGCATTCAACTAACAGAGTTGAGCTTACTTTTGATTGAGCAGTTCTGAAACACTCTTTCTGTAGAAACTGCAAGTGGACATTCCAGCGCTAAGGGCCTATAGTGAAAAAAGATATCTTCAAATAAAAACTACACAGAAGCATTCTGTGAAACTTCTTTCTGTTCTGTGCATTCAACTAACAGAGTTGAAGCACTTTTGATAGAACAGTTCTGAAACACTCTTTCTGTAGAAACTGCAAGTGGACATTCTGAACGCTAAGGGCCTATAGTGGAAAAAGGATATCTTCAAAAAAAACTACACAGAAGCATTCTGTGAACTTCTTTCTGTGCATTCAACTAACAGAGTTGAAGCTTACTTTTGATTGAGCAGTTCTGAAACACTCTTTCTGTAGAAACTGCAAGTGGACATTCGAGCGCTAAGGGCCTATAGTGGAAAAAGGATATCTTCAAATAAAAACTACACAGAAGCATTCTGTGAAACTTCTTTCTGTTCTGTGCATTCAACTAACAGAGTTGAAGCTTACTTTTGATTGAGCAGTTCTGAAACACTCTTTCTGTAGAAACTGCAAGTGGACATTCCGAGGCTAAAGGGCCTATAGTGGAAAAAGGATATCTTCAAATAAAAACTACACAGAAGCATTCTGTGAAACTTCTTTCTGTTCTGTGCATTCAACTAACAGAGTTGAAGCTTACTTTTGATTGAGCAGTTCTGAAACACTCTTTCTGTAGAAACTGCAAGTGGACATTCGAGCGCTAAGGGCCTATAGTGGAAAAAGGATATCTTCAAATAAAAACTACACAGAAGCATTCTGTGAAACTTCTTTCTGTTCTGTGCATTCAACTAACAGAGTTGAAGCTTACTTTTGATTGAGCAGTTCTGAAACTCTTTCTGTAGAAACTGCAAGTGGACATTTTAACGCTAAAGGGCCTATAGTGGAAAAAGATATCTTCAACTAAAAACTACACAGAAGCATTCTGTGAAACTTCTTTCTGTTCTGTGCATTCAACTAACAGAGTTGAAGCTTACTTTTGATTGAGCAGTTCTGAAACACTCTTTCTGTAGAAACTGCAAGTGGACATTAGAGCTAAGGGCCTATAGTGGAAAAGGAAATCTTCAAATAAAAACTACACAGAAGCATTCTGTGAAACTTCTTTCTGTTCTGTCATTCAACTAACAGAGTTGAAGCTTACTTTTGATTGAGCAGTTCTGAAACACTCTTTCTAGAAACTGCAAGTGGACATTTCGAGCGCTAAAAGGCCTATAGTGGAAAAAGGGATATCTTCAAATAAAAACTACACAGAAGCATTCTGTGAAACTTCTTTCTGTTCTGTGCATTCAACTAACAGAGTTGAAGCTTACTTTTGATTGAGCAGTTCTGAAACACTCTTTCTGTAGAAACTGCAAGTGGACATTCCGAGCGCTAAAGGGCCTACAGTGGAAAAAGGGATATCTTCAAATAAAAATACACAGAAGCATTCTGTGAAACTTCTTTCTGTTCTGTGCATTCAACTAACAGAGTTGAAGCTTACTTTTGATTGAGCAGTTCTGAAACACTCTTTCTGTAGAAACTGCAAGTGGACATTCTGAGCTAAAGGGCCTATAGTGGAAAAAGGTATCTTCAAATAAAAATACACAGAAGCATTCTGTGAAACTTCTTTCTGTTCTGTGCATTCAACTAACAGAGTTGAAGCTTACTTTTGATTGAGCAGTTCTGAAACACTCTTTCTGTAGAAACTGCAAGTGGACATTCTGAACGCTAAAGGGCCTAGTGGAAAAGGAATATCTTCAAATAAAAACTACACAGAAGCATTCTGTGAAACTTCTTTCTGTTCTGTGCATTCAACTAACAGAGTTGAAGCTTACTTTTGATTGAGCAGTTCTGAAACACTCTTTCTGTAGAAACTGCAAGTGGACATTCTGAACGCTAAAGGGCCTATAGTGGAAAAAGGGATATCTTCAAATAAAAACTACACAGAAGCATTCTGTGAAACTTCTTTCTGTTCTGTGCATTCAACTAACAGAGTTGAAGCTTACTTTTGATTGAGCAGTTCTGAAACACTCTTTCTGTAGAAACTGCAAGTGGAATTCGAGTGCTAAGGGCCTATAGTGGAAAAGGAATCTTCAAATAAAAACTACACAGAAGCATTCTGTGAAACTTCTTTCTCTGTGCATTCAACTAACAGAGTTGAAGCTTACTTTTGATTGAGCAGTTCTGAAACACTCTTTCTGTAGAAACTGCAAGTGGACATTCTGAACGCTAAAGGCCTATAGTGGAAAAAGGTATATCTTCAAATAAAAACTACACAGAAGCATTCTGTGAAACTTCTTTCTGTTCTGTGCATTCAACTAACAGAGTTGAAGCTTACTTTTGATTGAGCAGTTCTGAAACACTCTTTCTGTAGAAACTGCAAGTGGACATTGAGCTAAGGGCCTATAGTGGAAAAAGGATATCTTCAAATAAAAACTACACAGAAGCATTCTGTGAAACTTCTTTCTGTTCTGTGCATTCAACTAACAGAGTTGAAGCTTACTTTTGATTGAGCAGTTCTGAAACACTCTTTCTGTAGAAACTGCAAGTGGACATTCGAGCGCTAAGGGCCTATAGTGGAAAAAGGGATATCTTCAAATAAAAACTACACAGAAGCATTCTGTGAAACTTCTTTCTGTTCTGTGCATTCAACTAACAGAGTTGAAGCACTTTTGATTGAGCAGTTCTGAAACACTCTTTCTGTAGAAACTGCAAGTGGACATTCGAACGCTAAGGGCCTATAGTGGAAAAAGGATATCTTCAAATAAAAACTACACAGAAGCATTCTGTGAAACTTCTTTCTGTTCGCATTCAACTAACAGAGTTGAAGCTTACTTTTGATTGAGCAGTTCTGAAACACTCTTTCTGTAGAAACTGCAAGTGGACATTCGACGCTAAGGGCCTATAGTGGAAAAAGGGATATCTTCAAATAAAAACTACACAGAAGCATTCTGTGAAACTTCTTTCTGTTCTGTGCATTCAACTAACAGAGTTGAAGCTTACTTTTGATTGAGCAGTTCTGAAACACTCTTTCTGTAGAAACTGCAAGTGGACATTCCGAGCTAAAGGGCCTATAGAAAAAGGGATATCTTCAAATAAAAACTACACAGAAGCATTCTGTGAAACTTCTTTCTGTTCTGTGCATTCAACTAACAGAGTTGATTACTTTTGATTGAGCAGTTCTGAAACACTCTTTCTGTAGAAACTGCAAGTGGACATTCGAGCGCTAAGGGCCTATAGTGGAAAAAGATATCTTCAAATAAAAACTACACAGAAGCATTCTGTGAAACTTCTTTCTGTTCTGTGCATTCAACTAACAGAGTTGAAGCTTACTTTTGATTGAGCAGTTCTGAAACACTCTTTCTAGAAACTGCAAGTGACATTCCGAGCGCTAAAGGCCTATAGAAAAAGGGTATCTTCAAATAAAAATACACAGAAGCATTCTGTGAAACTTCTTTCTGTTCTGTGCATTCAACTAACAGAGTTGAAGCTTACTTTTGATTGAGCAGTTCTGAAACACTCTTTCTGTAGAAACTGCAAGTGGACATTCCGAGCGCTAAAGGGCCTATAGTGGAAAAAGGAATATCTTCAAATAAAAACTACACAGAAGCATTCTGTGAAACTACTTTCTATTCTGTGCACTCAGCTAACAGAGCTGAAGCTTACTTTTGATTGAGGAGTTCTGAAACACTCTTTCTGTAGAAACAGCAAGTGGACATTCTGAACGCTAATGGCCTATAGTGGAAAAAGGTATATCTTCAAATTGAAACTACACAGAAGCATTCTGTGAAACTTCTTTCTGTTCCGTTCATTCAACTAACAGAGTTGCAGCTTACTTTTGATAGAGCAGATCTGAAACACTCTTTCTGTAGAAACTGCGAGTGGATATTCCGAGCGCTAAAGGGCCTACAGGGAAAAAAGGGATATCTTCAAATAAAAACTACACAGAAATATTCTGTGAAACTTCTTTCTGTTCTGTGCATTCAACTAACAGAGCTGAAGCTTACTTTTGATTGAGCAGTTCTGAAGCACTCTTTCTGTAGAAAGTGCAAGTGGACATTCTGAATGCTAAAGGGCCTATAGTGGAAAAAGATATATCTTCAAATAAAAACTACACAGAAGCATTCTGTCAAACTTCTTTCTGTTCTGTGCATTCAACTAACAGAGTTGAAGCTTACTTTTGATTGAGCACTTCTGAAACACTCTTTCTGTAGAAACTGCAAGTTGATTCGGAGTGCCAAGGGGCCTATAGTGGTAAAAGGAATATCTTCAAATAAAAACTACACAGAAGCGTTCTGTGTAACTTCTTTCTTTTCTGTGCATTCAACTAACAGAGTTGAAGCTTACTTTTGATTGAGCAGTTCTCAAACACTCTTTCTGTAGAAACTGCAATTTGACGTTTCCAGCGCCAAAGTGCATATAGTGGAAAAAGGGATATGTTCAAATAAAAACTACACAGAAGCATTCTGTGAAACTTCTTTCTGTTCTGTGCATTCTACTAACAGCGTTGAAGCTTACTTTTGATTGAGCAGTTCTGAAACACTCTTTCTGTAGAAACTGCAAGTGGACATTCCGAGAGCTAAAGGGCCTACAGAGAAAAAGGGGATATCTTCAAATAAAAACTACACAGAAGCATTCTGTGAAACTTCTTTCTGTTCTGTGCATTCAACTAACAGAGTTGATTCATACTTTTGATTGAGCAGTTCTGAAACACTCTTTCTGTAGAAACTGCAAGTGGACATTCCGAGCGCTAAGGGTCCTATAGTGGAAAAAGAATATCTCCAAATAAAAACTACACAGAAGCTTTCTGTGAAAGTTCTTTCTGTTCTGTGCATTCATCTAACAGATTTGAAGCTTACTTTTGATTGAGCAGATCTGAAACACTCTTTCTCTAGAAACTGCAAGTGGACATTCCGAGCGCTAAAGGGCCTATAGTGAAAAAAGAGGTATCTGCAAATAAAAAGTACACAGAAGAATTCTGTCAAACTTCTTTCTGTTCTGTGCATTCAACTAAGAGAGTTGAAGCTTACTTTTGATTGAGCACTTCTGAAACACTCTTTCTGTAGAAACTGCAAGTGGAAATTCAGAGTGCTAAGGGGCCTATAGTGGTAAAAGGAATATCTTCAAATAAAAACTACACAGAAGCGTTCTGTGTAACATCTTTCTGTTCGGTCCATTCAACTAACAGGGTTGAAGCTTACTTTTGATTGAACAGTTCTGAAACACTCTCTCCGTAGATTCTGCAAGTTGACGTTTCGAGCGCTAAAGGGCCTATAGTGGAAAAAGGGATATCTTCAAATAAAAACTACACAGAAGCATTCTGTGAAACTTCTTTCTGTTCTCTGCATTCAACTAACAGAGTTGTAGCTTACTTTTGATTGAGCAGTTCTGAAACACTCTTTCTGTAGAAACTGCAAGTGGACATTCCTAGCGCTAAGGGGCCTATAGTGAAAAAAGAGATATCTTCAAATAAAAACTACACAGAAGCATTCTGTGAAACTTCTTTCTGTTCTGTGCATTCAACTAACAGAGTTGAAGCATACTTTTGATAGAACAGTTCTGAAACACTCTTTCTGTAGAAACTGCAAGTGGAAATTCTGAACGCTAAGGGTCCTATAGGGGTAAAAGGAATATCTTCAAAAAAAACCACACAGAAGCATTCTGTGTAACTTCTTTCTGTTCGGTCCATTCAACTAACAGGTTGAAGCTTACTTTTGATTGAGCAGTTCTGAAACACTCCTTCTGTAGAATCTGCAAGTTGACATTTCGAGCGCTAAGGGCCTATAGTGGAAAAAGGATATCATTAAATAAAAACTACACAGAAGCTTCTGTGAAACTCTTTCTGTTCTGTGCATTCAACTAACAGAGTTGAAGCTACTTTTGATTGAGCAGTTCTGAAACACTCTTTATGTAGAAACTGCAAGTGGACATTCCGAGGCTAAAGGCCTATAGTGGAAAAAGGGATATCTTCAAATAAAAACTACACAGAAGCATTCTGTGAAACTTCTTTCTGTTCTGTGCATTCAACTAACAGAGTTGAAACTTACTTTTGATTGAGCAGATCTGAAACACTCTTTCTGTAGAAACTGCAAGTGGACATTCCGAGCGCTGAAGGGCCTATAGTGAAAAAAGGGATATCTTCAAATAAAAACTACACAGAAGCATTCTGTGAAACTTCATTCTGTTCTGTGCATTCAACAAACAGAGCTGAAGCTTCCCTTTGATTGAGCAGTTCTGAAACTCTCTTTCTGTAGAAACGCAAGTGGACATTTTGAACGCTAAATGCCTATAGTGGAAAAAGGTATATCTTCAAATGAAAACTACACAGAAGCATTCTGTCAAACTTCTTTCTGTTCTGTGCATTCAACTAACAGAGTTGAAGCTTACTTTTGATTGAGCACTTCTGAAACACTCTTTCTGTAGAAACTGCAAGTGGACATTAGGAGTGCTAAGGGGCCTACAGTGGTAAAAGAAATATGTTCAAATAAAAACTACACAAAAGCATTCTGTGTAAGTTCTTTCTGTTCAGTCCATTCAACTAACCAAGTTGAAGCTTACTTTTGATTGAGAAGTTCTGAAACTCTCTTTCTATCGAAACTGCAAATTGACATTTCGAGCGCTAAAAGGCCTATAGTGGAAAAAGGGATATCTTCAAATAAAAACTTCACAGAAGCATTCTGTGAAACTTCTTTCTGTTCTTTGCATTCAACTAACAGAGTTGAAACTTACTTTTGATTGAGCAGTTCTGAAACACTCTTTCTGTAGAAACTGCCAGGGGACATTCCGAGCGCTAAAGGGCCTACAGTGGAAAAAGGGATATCTTCAAATAAAAACTACACAGAAGCATTCTGTGAAACTACTTTCTGTTCTGTGCATTCAACTAACAGAGTTGAAGCTTACTTTTGATTGAGCAGTTCTGAAACACTCTTTCTGTGGGAACTGCAAGTGGACAATCCGAGCTCTAAAGGGCCTATAGTGAAAATAGGGATATCTTCAAATAAAAATTACACAGAAGCATTCTGGGAAACTTCTTTCTGTTCTGTGCATTCAACTAACAGAGTTGAGGCATACTTTTGATTGAGCAGTTCTGAAACACTCTTTCTGTAGAAACTGCAAGTGGACATTCTGAACGCTAAAGGGCCTACAGTGGAAAGAGGAATATCTCCAAATAAAAACTACACAGAAGCATTCTGTGAAACTCCTTTCTATTCTGTGCACTCAGCTAACAGAGCTGAAGCTTACTTTTGATTGAGGAGTTCTGAAACACTCTTTATGTAGAAACAGCAAGTGGACATCCTGAACGCGAAAGTGCCTAGAGTGGAAAAAGGTATATCTTTAAATAAAAACTACACAGAAGCATTCTGTCAAACTTCTTTCTGTTCTGTGCATTCAACTAACAGAGTTGAAGCTTACTTTTGATTGAGCACTTCTGAAACACTCTTTCTGTAGAAACTGCAAGTGGAAATTCGGAGTGCTAAGGGGCCTATAGTGGGAAAAGGAATATCTTCAAATAAAAACTACACAGAAGCATTCTGTGCAACTACTTTCTATTCTGTGCACTCAGCTAACAGAGCTGAAGCTTACTTTTGATTGAGGAGTTCTGAAACACTCTTTCTGTAGAAACAGCAAGTGGACATTCTGAACGCTAAAGGCCTATAGTGGAAAAAGGTATATCTTCAAATAAAAACTACACAGAAGCATTCTGTAAAACTTCTTTCTCTTCTATGCATTCAACTAACAGAGTTGAAGCTTACTTTTGATTGAGCACTTCTGGAACACTCTTTCTGTAGAAACTGCAAGTGGACATTGGAATTCTAAGGGGCCTATAGTGCTAAAGGAATATCTTCAAATAAAAACTACACAGAACCATTCTGTGTGACTTCTTTCTGTTCAGTCCATTCAACTAACAGAGTTGAAGTTTACTTTTGATTGAGCAGTTCTGAAACACTCTTTCTGTAGAAAGTGCAAGTGGACATTTCGAGCGCTAAGGAGCCTATAGTGAAAAAAGGGATATCTTCAAATAAAAACTACACAGAAACATTCTGTGAAACTTCTTTCTGTTCTGTGCATTCAACTGACAGAGTTGAAGCTTACTTTTGATAGAGCAGTTCTGAAACACTCTTTCTGTAGAAACTGCATGTGGACATTCTGAACGCTAGAGGGCCATTAGTGGAAATACGTATATCTTCAAATAAAAACTACACAGAAGCATTCTGTGCAACTTCTTTCTCTTCTGTGCATTCATCTAACAGAGTTGAAGGTTACTTTTGACTGAGCAGTTCTGAAACACTCTTTCTGTAGAAACAGCAAGTGGACATTCTGAACGCTAATGGCCTATAGTGGAAAAAGGTATATCTTCAAATTGAAACTACACAGAAGCATTCTGTGAAACTTCTTTCTGTTCCGTTCATTCAACTAACAGAGTTGCAGCTTACTTTTGATAGAGCAGATCTGAAACACTCTTTCTGTAGAAACTGCGAGTGGATATTCCGAGCGCTAAAGGGCCTATAGGGAAAAATGGATATCTTCAAATAAAAACTACACAGAAATATTCTGTGAAACTTCTTCTGTTCTGTGCATTCAACTAACAGAGCTGAAGCTTACTTTTGATTGAGCAGTTCTGAAGCACTCTTTCTGTAGAAAGTGCAAGTGGACATTCTGAATGCTAAAGGGCCTATAGTGGAAAAAGATATATCTTCAAATAAAAACTACACAGAAGCATTCTGTCAAACTTCTTTCTGTTCTGTGCATTCAACTAACAGAGTTGAAGCATACTTTTGATGAAGCAACTTCTGAAACACTCTTTCTGTAGAAACTGCAAAGGGAAATTTGAACGCTAAGGTCCTATAGGGTAAAAGAATATCTTCAAAAAAAAACCACCACAAGAAGCATTCTTGTAACTTCTTTCTGTTCGGTCCATTCAACTAACAGAGTTGAAGCTTACTTTTGATTGACAGTTCTGAACACTCCTTCTAGACTGCAAGTTGACATTTCGAGCGCTAAGGGCCTATAGTGGAAAAGGATATTTAAATAAAAACTACACAGAAGCATTCTGTGAAACTTCTTTCTGTTCTGTGCATTCATCTAACAGAGTTGAAGCTTACTTTTGATTGAGCAGTTCTGAAACACTCTTTCTGTAGAAACTGCAAGTGGACATTCCGAGAGCTAAAGGGCCTATAGTGAAAAAGGGATATCTTCAAATAAAAACTACACAGAAGCATTCTGTGAAACTTCTTTCTGTTCTGTGCATTCAACTAACAGAGTTGAAGCTTACTTTTGATTGAGCAGTTCTGAAACACTCTTTCTGTAGAAACTGCAAGTGGACATTCCGAGCGCTAAGGGCCTATAGTGGAAAAAGGTATCTTCAAATAAAAACTACACAGAAGCATTTGTGAAACTTCTTCTGTTCTGTGCATTCAACTAACAGAGTTGAAGCTTCTTTTGATTGAGCAGTTCTGAAACTCTCTTTCTGTAGAAACTGCAAGTGGACATTCCGAGCGCTAAAGGGCCTATAGTGAAAAAATATCTTCAAATAAAAACTACACAGAAGCATTCTGTCAAACTTCTTTCTGTTCTGTGCATTCAACTAACAGAGTTGAAGCTTACTTTTGATTGAGCACTTCTGAAACACTCTTTCTGTAGAAACTGCAAGTGGACATTCAGAGTGCTAAGGGGCCTATAGTGGTAAAAGGAATATCTTCAAATAAAAACTACACAGAAGCATTCTGTGAAACTTCTTTCTGTTCTGTGCATTCAACTAACAGAGTTGAAGCTTACTTTTGATTGAGAAGTTCTGAAACACTCTCTTCGTAAACTGCAAGTTGACATTTCGAGCGCTAAAGGGCCTATAGTGGAAAAAGGGATATCTTCAAATAAAAACTACACAGAAGCATTCTGTGAAACTTCTTTCTGTTCTGTGCATTCAACTAACAGAGTTGAAGCTTACTTTTGATTGAGCAGTTCTGAAACACTCTTTCTGTAGAAACTGCAAGTGGACATTCGAGCGCTAATGGGCCTATAGTGGAAAAAGGTATATCTTCAAATAAAAACTACACAGAAGCATTCTGTGAAACTTCTTTCTGTTCTGTGCATTCAACTAACAGAGTTGAAGCTTACTTTTGATTGAGCAGTTCTGAAACACTCTTTCTGTAGAAACTGCAAGTGGACATTCGAGCTAAGGGCCTATAGTGAAAAGGGATATCTTCAAATAAAACTACACAGAAGCATTCTGTGAAACTTCTTTCTGTTCTGTGCATTCAACTAACAGAGTTGAAGCATTACTTTTGATTGAGCAGTTCTGAAACACTCTTTCTGTAGAAACTGCAAGTGGACATTCGAACGCTAAGGGGCCTATAGTGGAAAAGAGAATATCAAATAAAAACTACACAGAAGCATTCTGTGAACTTCTTTCTGTGTGATTCAACTAACAGAGTTGAAGCTTACTTTTGATTGAGAGTTCTGAAACACTCTTTATGTAAACTGCAAGTGGACATTGAACGCTAAGTGCCTATAGTGGAAAAAGGTATCTCTAAATAAAATACACAGAAGCATTCTGTGAAACTTCTTTCTGTTCTGTCATTCAACTAACAGAGTTGAAGCTTACTTTTGATTGAGCAGTTCTGAAACACTCTTTCTGTAGAAACTGCAATGGACATTCCAGCGCTAAAGGCCTATAGTGGAAAAAGGGATATCTTCAAATAAAAACTACACAGAAGCATTCTGTGAAACTTCTTTCTGTTCTGTGCATTCAACTAACAGAGTTGAAGCTTACTTTTGATTGAGCAGTTCTGAAACACTCTTTCTGTAGAAACTGCAAGTGGACATTCCGAGCGCTAAGGGCCTATAGTGGAAAAAGATATCTTCAAATAAAAACTACAGAAGCATTCTGTGAAACTTTTTCTGTTCTGTGCATTCAACTAACAGAGTTGAAGCTTACTTTTGATTGAGCAGTTCTGAAACACTCTTTCTGTAGAAACTGCAAGTGGACATTCGAACGCTAAGGGCCTATAGTGAAAAAAGGTACTTCAAATAAAAACTACACAGAAGCATTCTGTGAACTTCTTTCTGTTCTGTGCATTCAACTAAAGAGTTGAAGCTTACTTTTGATTGAGCAGTTCTGAAAACTCTTTCTGTAGAAACTGCAAGTGGACATTAGAGTGCTAAAGGGCCTATAGTGGAAAAAGAATCTCAAATAAAAACTACACAGAAGCATTCTGTGAAACTTCTTTCTGTTCGTCATTCAACTAACAGAGTTGAAGCTTACTTTTGATTGAGCAGTTCTGAAACACTCTTTCTGTAGAAACTGCAAGTGACATTCGAGCGCTAAAGGGCCTATAGTGGAAAAAGGGATATCTTCAAATAAAAAACTACACAGAAGCATTCTGTGAAACTTCTTTCTGTTCTGTGCATTCAACTAACAGAGTTGAAGCTTACTTTTGATTGAGCAGTTCTGAAACTCTTTCTGTAGAAACTGCAAGTGGCATTCCGAGCGCTAAAGGGCCTATAGTGGAAAAAGGGATATCTTCAAAAAAAACTACACAGAAGCATTCTGTGAAACTTCTTTCTGTTCTGTGCATTCAACTAACAGAGTTGAAGCTTACTTTTGATTGAGCAGTTCTGAAACACTCTTCTGTAGAACGCAAGTGGACATTCGACGCTAAAGCCTATAGTGGAAAAAAGGGATATCTTCAAATAAAAAACTACACAGAAGCATTCTGTCAAACTTCTTTCTGTTCTGTGCATTCAACTAACAGAGTTGAAGCTTACTTTTGATTGAGCGTCTGAAACACTCTTTCTGTAGAAACTGCAAGTGGACATTGAGTGCTAAGGGCCTACAGTGGTAAAAGAATATCTCAAATAAAAAACACAAACGCATTCTGTGTAAACTTCTTTCTGTTTGTCATTCAACTAAC